>NC_060269.1:93535182-93597055 GCF_021613505.1 Equus quagga
CTAACCCTCTACAACACACGTAGCTCCTAACCCTCTACAACACACGTGGCTCCTAACCCTCTACAACACACATGGCTCCTAACCCTCTACAACACACGCAGCTCTTAACCCTCTAGAATACACATAGCTCCTAACCTCCTACAACACACGTAGCTCCTAACCCTCTACAACACACGTAGCTCCTAACCCTCTACAACACACGTAGCTCCTAACCCTCTACAATACACATAGCTCCTAACCCTCTACAATACACATAGCTCCTAACCCTCTACAACACACACAACTCCTAACCCTCTACAGTACACATAGCTCCTAACCCTCTACAACACACAGCTCCTAACCCTCTACAATACATATAGCTCCTAACCCTCTACAATACATATAGCTCCTAACCCTCTACAATACATATAGCTCCTAACCCTCTACAACACATAGCTCCTAACCCTGTAGAATACACATAGCTCCTAACCCTCTACAATACATATAGCTCCTAACCCTCTACAATACACATAGCTCCTAACCCTGTAGAATACACATAGCTCCTAACCCTCTACAACACACAGCTCCTAACCCTGTAGAATACACATAGCTCCTAACCCTCTACAATACATATAGCTCCTAACCCTCTACAACACATAGCTCCTAACCCTGTACAATACACATAGCTCCTAACCCTCTACAACACACGTAGCTCCTAACCCTCTACAATACACACAGCTCCTAACCCTCTAGAATACACATTGCTCCTAACCTCTACAACACACGTAGCTCCTAACCCTCTACAGTACACATAGCGGCTAACCTTCTACAACACACAGTACTCAACTAGATGGTGAGAGGCGTACAACTACATGAGGAAATGCGTTTACATTTCAACAGCTTTTGCCACTAAACATCTTGAGAGTATGAGGAATAGCTTTGAAAGACAGATGTACTCTTTTCACAATCTCCATAAATTATTTAATTAAGCAAAGTATTTATATTTATTATATAGGTATTTATATTAATAAGAACTTAAATTAAGATTTCCCAGGGTTATCACTTCGATTGGATAATCACTGTGCATGTAAATAAAACTGACTGTGGAGAGGGTGTGACAGTTTGTGTGCAACATCCATGCTCAAAAAATTCCTCCAAATTTCTCTAAATTATAAATAAATTCCAGCCTAACTCGACTGCATAAATTATACACTTATGACTCAGTGGTAATATTAATCCTCTCTCCCCCAAAAAACATATTTGTAGGCTGGATAATGGTTTCTTTCTGTATACTATATGATTTTTGGTTCCATTAAGATTAAAAAAAATAACATGAAAAATTAGGACATAGATAGTCCTACAGTGTTCCCTTCCTAAAGTTTCCCTAAAAAAGGATGACTAATAGCTCAAATCCTGAGGCAACAAAACCTAGTGAAATGAATTAGAGAGTGGAAGCCAGCCACACCTAACTTTCAATCCCCGATCTGTGTTCACGACAAGTCACTTAACTTCTCTGAGACTCAGCCCCATGTCTATAATTTGGAGGGAAAAATAACTTATCAGAGTTCCTGTAAGAACTAGAGGTATTGTAAACCATCATCATTAAAGTAATAGTTTACTACTCTATGTACTTTCAGTATATTATCTCATGTAATCCTCAAAACAACCCTTCTATTTTTTCCCCATTTTAAAAATGAGGAAACTGATGCACAAAGAGGTTAAACAATGTGGCCAAGTTCACATGCCTAGCAGAAGACCTGGGATTCAAATCTGGGCAGTCTGACCCAGAGGCGAAGTGCTAAATCACTATACCAAACTATGTCAAAAAGGTACCCTCTAAATGGAAGCTGTTAGAAATAATAATAATAGCTGTTATTGTTGTTATGACTTGCAGCAACAGTGCTGCTTGTCAAAGAGCTCCTTACCAGTTCATGTTCCTGCAAGCAATGCTGTTTTATATTTATTTTCAACCCAGAACTAGAATATCATAAATATGTGTGAATCGGTTAAAAATAACTCCTTAAATGGTTAAAAACCTTACAAATATAAATCCAGAAGCTATTGCACCTTACAGTTCAAGGTAAAAAAGAATGGTTGATGTAAATTGTGCCAGTACACCATCAACATAAAGCATCAGGGCACTATATATTACTGAGCAACCTCCACTTTGTACATATATCTTGATACAAGCAATACTTTTGACACCAATCCCTTCCCATGATAAAATACAGTTTGTAGAGGAGTAATTTCAACACCACATAAAATGGCACCCTCCCACAAAAGAAACATTCATTTTCATACAAAAAAATATGCTCACGGTGTTGAGTAATATAGTCACCAAACACAAAATAAACACAGTTTTGTACTTCCCCCAAAATTGCTATATTTAGTCTCATTTTCCAAATTAAATATTAACTTCTTGCCTACAACAGAAAGTGAATATTAAGAATCAGTTCTCAAAACTCGAGATAACTGCATGTTTTCTCTATGCTCTTTTTTTCCTTGAGATTCATTGAAATTTCTTGGCCAAAATAAACCATAATTCTAAACAATAGACATGATGCTGCTTATTAGCAGCAAATAAATTATTTCAATGTACAATCTCTCTCTCTCACCCACTCTCCTAGCAAACCCTGCATGGATAATAGGTACCTACTATTTGTTGTCCAATTTAAAAAGGCTTTTCATGACCAGTGCATTTAACACACCCTGCGACTAACATCAAACCTGATGTACTTCCATCTAGTTTAACACTCAGCATGTGGCATGTTTCAGACTTCTAAGAACTCCACAAACCATAAAGGCATATGTTATTGCCACCCAACTACGACCAAGAGAAAACATGTGGTGGTGAGAGTTAGAAAATGGTTTTCAAAAATAGAAAATGGTTTTGCATATTTTTAAATCTTAATTTGGTTCCATTAAGGTTAAAAAATTCCACGAGAAATTAGGATTTTTAGGTTTCCCTGTAGTGTTCCCTCTTTTAAGTTTCCCTGAAAAGGAGCAATAATAAGTCTAATCCTGAGGCAACAAAATTTAGCAAAATGAATCAGATCTTGGGAGCCAACCAGACCTAACTCAATAACCAATAAAATTTGTGAGTAATTTTTTGTTATTCTATCCCACAGACCATACTGGTGGAGCTGGGGTCAAACTATAAATAACCATTTGATTTTATCAGTCTGTTCCTCTGACGCACTTTAAAAATGAAAGTGATGGGCCTATTATTTCCCTACCTCTTTCATTCTAACATGAGCATAGGTAAAGCCAAAGCAGATCAACTCTGACCTGGACCATTTTGCTCTGATTTACAGTAACAATCACAACAATTATGCATTTGAAGTCATTGAAGAGTAAAATAACCATGGGGATCAGCAAGCAGAGATATATTTTTAATATTTATTAAAATTAGAAGTTCTTCTCAGCCTCAATCCTTTTAGACCTTGCCTAGAAATAAGAACCTATATTGATTCACACAGTTTTTTCAGAAAAAAAAAAATTACCAACATTAGAACATTATTTCTTACTCCAACTAAACTATGAGAAGAAAAGAATGTATTGGAAGAGAGGGCAGTCACATACTTCTAGATATCCTGGAAGAAAGCAAGCAGAATTTTTTACTTTATGACTAGTTTATGGTACAAACATAGTTGAAATAACTACTAACTTTTTAAAGAGAGGGCTTTGGAGCATACCACTTGTTGCATAATCAAAAAATTGACTGGCCTTTGTTCCTTGTTCCTAGGAGGGAGACTCTAAATCCTTGGAATTTCCAGAGAAAAAGGAGTGTCTTTGTTATTCACGAGCTCTTTGTCTCATACCTAAATTTATACTAATTAAATGACTCCTGGCAGGACCCTAGATAGCTTCAGGATGGAGGCTGATCATTGACCAAAGAGGATTGGGGTTTTGATCTGTTATATCAGCCTGACCTCCTAACCTCCGGGGACTGGAGATTGAGTTCAATTATGTAGACAATGATTCAATCAGCCATGCCTACATAACGAAACCCCAATAAAAACTCTGGGCACAGAAGTTGGAGGGACCTTCCTGGTTGGCGAATACATTGATGGCACCAGAAGATTGATGCACCCTGATCCCACAGGGAGAGAGCATGGAAGTTCTGCATTCATGACCCTCCCAGAGCCAGCCCTATCTGTCTCTATATTTGATTGGTCCTGATTTGTATCCTTGATAATAAAACCATAAGCCTACATATAGCTCTTTCCTGAGTTCTGTGAGTTATTCTATTGAATTATCAAATTGGCAGGGCCGGTGGAGGGGGGGACACTTGATTTGTAGCCAATTGGTCAGACGTGCAGGTGGCCTGGGGATCCCCAAACTTTCAGCTGGCATCTGAAGTGAGGGCAATCTTATTGGGGACCATGCCCTTAAATCTGTGGTGCCTCATGCTAACTTTGGGTGGTTAGCATCAGAATGGTATTGCAGTACACCACCACTGAAAAAGAGAATGTCCCCAGCAGGTATCTAAATGCCTACATTTTTTTCACTTTAAACTTGTTAAGGAGAACCCAAGGACAGTGTATCAATGATCATAGTTGTATAACTAGAGCATGACAGAAGGAAGAATAAAATCCAACTCTCCAAGGCTATTCTTCTCCCCATAAAGACAGAATGCCCTGCCACACATCATGGAATCGTTCATGCTTCTATCAGTCTAGACTCAGTTTTAATATCCAAAAAAATACATTGGCAAATACTCTATTACAACTCTGAAAGACATGAAGTTGGATACCTGCCTCTAAAGAAGATTGTAACAATGTCCCTGAAGAAATTTGGGAGTAAATAATATACTTTCCATCTTCATATTTCATTAAATACTGATGGGGATATTTGCTTAATAGATAAAAAAATCTCTGTCTTTTTCATGACCTGGAATTCTTTGGACATATCCATTGACCTCAGATTTGTAGACATTTTCTGCTTCTTCATTTCATTTTCTAATACTAACAATATAAAGTAAACTGAAACTTTATATTTGTATCACAGACGAATTCTAAATATAAGTCTAACTTATAATCTAAAGTCCTTTAGAGTTTATGTAATGGCTTTACAAAGAGAATCACAATACAAACAAGAATATAAACAAAATGAATTCTTTCATAATGAAATTTCTCCAGTATGTTTGGATTTATCTCTTGAAACTTTTTCCTTTTTTTTCTTTTTTGAAAAGCTAAAGTGTATTAAAAGCTAAGATTATAGTGTAATGATTCTAGGTGTTAGAATGGATCATAATATAAAGCTATCTACGTTATTCCAAAATATAGTCAATACAGAACTCTTCTTCCCATTAGAAATTACTTAGATTTATTTTTGCCATGTGATTCCTCTAGGCAAAAATTTTCTGAATTTTGCATTCTTTATTATTTATAAAGTGCCTTATTTTCTTTCTAAAATAAAACCCATATATAAATGTTCTTTATTTGGTAAGAAAACAATAGAATTACAAAAACGAAAGAAATCTCAGAAATGAACAAAAGCAAATTAAATGATTTACTCAAAATCAGATGACTAGTGAGGCTAACAAGTGCCAGAATCCAGGGTTTTTGTTACAGAATTTCAGGCTAATCCTACTACATTACTGCTGTTTCCATCATTGGTATTGTAGTCACTGATTTCAAGAGATGCTTAGAAGGAAGCAATTACAGAATACAAATCACTTAGAGCAAGAGTAAGCAAAGAAATTTTGCTACAAAACATTTCATTTTGACCATTTTCAAATAAGTAAAACTTAACGGTAAGACCTGCCAAGTCCGTATATGACAACACAGAAAAAAATGTGGAAGATATCCACCAAATTACTGATAATGAAAAGCTGTATTCGGGAATGGAGGACAACTCTAATGTTTCACCCCGCATATTTTGCATGGTTTGAATTTTTTATAACACCTGTTTTATTGTTGTAATTATGCCAACTTTGAAACTCAAACACTAGTCCTCTGAAAAGATTCTTAAACTTTTTAAAATTGCTTTTGATAATTTCCAAAACCAGGCTGATTTACTTTCACACAATGAAGAATGACAATTAATAAAAAATGCTCTCCTCTCCAGCCACAGCGTGCTAATTTTTGAGACAATGTTTTGTGGATCAAAAACCATCAGAGTAAACCAAATGATACTTTAAAAGTTTCAGAGATGGACACCTAAGGGGTCAGGGGCATTGGCATATTCCATTCTGTAACTAAGAAGCACAGACGCCATATCTCTCAAAAGGGTATAAACAGGAGACTACTGATTCAGTCACTATACCTTGAAAAACTAGGACCAAAGGCAAAAGGGGGGAACTTTTAAATAAGATACTTCTCAACACGGCTAGTAGGACTATAACCTGTATGACTGAAGATGTTTAGGGAGAACATATGAGAACTCAATCTAAACACAAAAAAAATGCAGATCAATTTACATATAAATCTGTAACAGGTTATAAGAGGAGTTAAATACAAAATAAATGTATTCTCAAAGTTTAAAACAGCCTGTGCCATTTCTTACTTAGGATCTAAGTACTTTTAAAAATGAAAAAAAAATCCAAAACAGAGTTAAAATAATTGTAGTTACATATAAAATGCACACATTTGACAAATTAATAGATTCAGCAAAAACATACAACAACATAACTGGGTGAGTCACAAGACAATTTAAGATTTAAAAACACATAGGATAGTATAGGTATTGATGTCTGGTAATGAGACAAAAGGCTAAGGTTTATGAAGAACACTCTTCAATCCTGTCAGCACATCTCTGAGACTGTATACAACTGATCTTAAAAAGTCTAACTTGGGGCCTTTCATGTATGTGAGATCTGAGCCCAGAGTGCGCCCACCCCACCACTGTGATAGAGTTTGGCTTACATTTACTTTTGAAGACTACAATAAGACTCTACAACAAATGTCTGTTAATGTCCCTGACAGACAGAGAATACCACATTAGATTAACCATGGATCAGAAAGATTTTAATATCTATGCTCTTAGGTAGACATTGTTAATATGACTGTCTAGGCACAAAAATTTTTGAGGACTTCACTGCAGTGTTACAAATTCTATCTCTATTGCCTAAATCTACTTTCTCTGTTCTAGAAATGGACTAATTTTAATATTCAAATACCAAGGACAGGCATTCTGATGCTATGGTATCAGGATCAAATAATTGCAGCCACCATGTACACAAGCAAGCAAAGATGAAACAGATTCAATAGATGGTTGTCTAGTGTAGATGAATGACTGAATATCTGAATAAACAGAAGAAATAAAGAACAGAGAGACAGACAGAGAGAAGAGAAGGCAAGAAGGAAAGAGAGAGCAAGCAGTGAGCAGTGCATTTGAGTGGGACAAGAAGTCAAACTGGATAATTTATGCCTAAACCCATGGGTCTTCCAGAGCACAAGGCTTGAAAAGCCCATATTGGACATGAGCAGTGTGATTTGGTAGAAAATGTGATTGATTTAATGTCAGAAGACTTGGCTCTAACTAGCAATGTGACCTAAGATGAGTCACTTAACCTTGGCCTCAGTTTCATTTTTAAAATAAAGGCATTAAATTAGATTATCTTTATATTTCCTTCAAAATCTAATATAGTGTGATTCCATTTCTCTTTTTGCTGTGTAGCAATTGTAATCAAATCAATGGACAGAAAAAAATCTCTGTAGATTATCAAATTAATGAGGATAAAATGAAATCCAAGATTTAAAAGCTCCTTAAAAAGTATTACATGTTTTACAAGTGTTAGTTATTATCTCCATTATTAATACGAAGTACCTAATGTAGAAATTCTAAAATAAAATGTAGATAAAATTTTCCACATATCTAAAAATGAGGCCATGTATTTCTAAGTGTCAAATTTGATATTTGCTTTTACTTTATTATATCCTTTTTCAAATCTCTACTTAGGGTTATTTTGAAGCTCCATAATGGAGTAAGTCATTTATGTTTATGTTTACCTTTTCAACTTGATTGTAAGCATCTTCAGAGCAGGAATCAGTTATTTGTCTATGTACACCTAAAACGATGTCATGTGAGAAAATATGAATGAAAATTTCTTAGAAACTGTAAAGAGCTACACAGATTTCACATTCCCTATGAACTACGAAGGGCCATATCAACCGCCTTGTAAACTAGAACAGAAAGACAAAGAATAAGTGCTCAATGAATGTTGGTCAAATTTAAATTATTTGAACAAAAGGATTTGGGTTCAAAAAGTTGTGCAGGAGAGGGGCCAGCCCAGTGGTGCAGTGGTTGAGTTCGAGCATTCTGCTTCGGCGGCCAGGGTTCGCCAGTTTGGATCCCGGGTGTGGAACGTATGCACCGCTTATCAAGCCATGCTGTGGCAGGTGGCCAACATATAATATAGAGAAAGGTGGGCACGGATGTTAGCTCAGGGCCAGGCTTCCTCAGCAAAAAGAGGAGGATTGGTGGCGAATGTTAGCTCAGGGCTAATCTTCCTCAAAAAAAAAAAAATGTGTAGAACAAAGGTGTTATATACATAACAATCAGTCTACTGATGAACCCCTTTCAGCTTTATTGCCAAGAGCTTGTTGGACAAGTTTTGAATCAAAAAACAAAAGGAAGGATTTAACCCCATCTCTAGAGTCAGAATCCAATAAATATTAATTTGCCAAAGACGTCTAGAATGGATAATAATCTGGTATCCCTGACCTTAATAAGAACTGTAAAAAGAACTCTATAAGAAAAAAAAAGTTAACGAAAATAGAAAAGAATGAGAAAAGATACATCGTGCAATAAAGGGCTAAACAACAGTCATTCTCTATTTTATCAACTGCCTCATCTGTGTCTCTGTAAAATGTCTAAAAATAAAACAAATGGAATACAATTCATTTATGAGCACTACATTCCATACTCTTACATTTTGCCACTATACCAGTATTACAATGATGTAAATCTGAATCATTTTGCTTACCATCAACATAAAATTCAAACAGAAAAAAATTGCAACAGAATAAAGAGTTTCAAAAAGTAAAACTTTTTTTATTTACACAAACTCAGTCTCCAATCTATTCTTTCTAACAATCTCTGATTACACAATTTGGTGAAATTTATGTGAGCTTTTTTTATGTTACCAACCTCCTCCCACAACATTTTAATCACTACAAACTTGAATTCCCTCCTACAATATTCTTGCAAATTCTTATGAGTCCTTTAATTGACAACAGTCACTGGTTGTTTTTCTTCCTTCCTATCACTTTTAATTCATAGTCTTGCTGTTACTGGCCTAACTACAACATCCTTTAAAAAGAAAAGCAAAAGAAAAAAGTAGGCGACTCTAAGATATTACCATAAAACACTCAGTAGTAAAATTTAACACACTGAACACTTTCACTAGTAATTCTAATATTTTCCTACTTCTTTTATTGAGCATACTTGGGTGTTCAAAGCAATTTGCTAACAAAATGTCTGTTACAGTTAGACACAGTAAGTTAGCCTATAATTAGGAGTTATAGGACCTCACCGGGCTTAATTGGGAATGCCTGACTTTGATCTGTTTCCTAGATGAAAGAAAGCAACCTGCATTAGGGGAGAAGTTCAAAATGTCAACTGGTAGAATGCACACAATACCTGGGTAACAGCAATCAATTCATCAGCAACCTCTTCATCATGATGACTTTGTCAACTGTTTGTTCATTAGTTTCTCAGCACAAACACTGCAGATAAATATCAAATCATAACAAATGCCAGCTATTACAGAATAGGAGGGACAGTGTAAATAAGACTTCCAAATAAAAAGAGGAATGTATGAAATATAAAAATTTAAATCTTTTCCTTTTGATAAAGTCTTCTAGATGCTACAACCTCAAAATCTCATTTCAACAACTTATAACAAATTACCAAAGTATTATTATTATATTATTATAGATTATAAATCATTATTTTATTTTACTATATTATTATTAGAGTATTATAGTATATCATTGTTTTATTATTATAGTATTAGTATTATTATTATTGCACTATAGTAGTATTATACTAATTACTGGTATTATTATACTAATTACTGGTAATATGGTATTATTAGTGCTGATACCATATTATAGTATTATTATGAATTATATTATTATAATTATTATATTATAGCATTATCATTACTATATTATTACTACTATGGTATTATTGCTACTATATCATTTATTATTATTACTAATACTATCCTGATGATGAACCTTGTATTAATGCTGTTAATCTTTATCATCGTCATCATCATTGTATCTAAAGGATGCTCCACTGAAAGAAACTCAAAATAAACGGAAATGGTACCTCTAAAATGAATAGATTTTGACAGTATATCCTTTAAAATTACATTCATAAACTGGTTTTGGGAGGCTATTTTTAATAGAAAATACCCCCAATGAATTTAGTATGAAGTTTAACTTGAAAAACATTTTAAATATAATTTTTTAGGAAACATCTTTACTATTAAAACCTACAATACTAAAATTCCTAATTAGTCTGATTATCTTCAGTTTTACTTAGGTCATTGCTCTGATCTAGGTCCTGTCCACCATATCATCATCACAAAACAGCAACACTGTCCACTTGATTAAGGAAAAGCATACAAGCTCTGAAAATTTAACGAGCTCTCTTCTGTAAAGTGAGTCTGAAGGACAAAGTGTTGTTGTTATTGGGTGTGTGTGTGTTTGTGCATGCTTACAAATGTTGACTGACAAACATTTAGTGCTTATTTTCAAACTTACAAAACAAAGACTTCTCAAGTCTCTATGCTTAGAGGGAAAAGAAAAAACACGGAATGTTTTAATATACAAATCATCCCTAAATTTCATTTTAACCATGGAATGTGATCTTTATCTTCTCCTATTAACAACTGCTAACAACTAGCAAAGCCAAATGCTACTCCTCCTTCTGGTGACTAATCAGAAATAAAAGTGGCATATCCTGTATCCCAGAGCAGGATTGAAAAGGAGAAGAAGCCAAGGAGCAGGGATAATCCAAAAATCCTAAATAACCTAGTGCTGGTCACATTTTACTAAGCTCTATGAAGCACAGGGCTATTGCTTTCTCATCCTTTAATTTCAGGCTTTAGAAATGGGGTGTGCATTTCCTTAAAGAGAAGGAAAATGGAAGGCCCTTATTATCTAAGACTAAAGGAAAAGATGTTCACCTCCTCCGTGACGGTTTCATGTGATTTAAAATTACAGCAGTCAGGGGCTGGCCCAATGGTGTAGTGGTTAAGTTCATGTGCTCTGCTTCAGTGGCCCGGGGTTCACGGGTTCAGATGCCAGGCACAGACCTACACATTACTCATCAAGCCATGCTATGGTAGCATCCCACATACAAAACAGAGGAAGATTGGCACAGATGTTAGCTCAGCAACAATCTTCCTCAAGCAAAAAGAGGAAGATTAGCAACAGATGTTAACTCAGTGCCAATCTTCCTCACCCAAAAATAAATACAATACGATAAAATAAAATTATGACAGTCACCACTTGCACCAACTTCTCTGCCAAACTCTCAAAACATAATACATTCTCCTACTTTTTCAGCAAAACTAAAAACACTCTCCTTCCAATGATGAGGCCCAAAACATACATTTCTAAAAGTCATTCTGACACACATACTGCAGTTATTCTCTATATTATAGGTGACCACATACACCAAATGACCTAAAGCAAAATCTATCTCTATACATTCAATTCAACTGAACAAGCATTTCTTAAATGCAGTGGCTAAAAACACAGGCTTCGGGATCAGAGAGACCTGAGTTCCAAGTGCAGTGTAGCCTTTTATGAATTGTGTGAGCTTGGCACCTTAACTTCTCTGAGTCTCAGTCTTCTCACATATAATATGGGAATAATAAATTATTATTACTGTGAAGATTAGATTGGATAAGGTATATAAAACGCTTAGTATTTTGCTCCTTGACCTCTGGAATACAGTAATTCCACTCCCTACAGGAGCTTTGGTACCAGGTTGGCTTGATGTTAGGTTTTTAAAATTTATTATATGGGGGGCAGCCTGGGGGCACAGCAGTTAAGTGCACACGTTCTGCTTCGCCAGCCCAGGGTTAGCCCAATCGGATCCCAGGTACAGACATGGCACTGCGTGGCAAGGCATGCTGTGGCAGGCATCCCACATATAAAGTAGAGGAAGATGGGCACAGATGTCAGCTCAGGGTCAGTCTTCCTCAGCAAAAAGAGGAGGATTAGCAGCAGTTAGCTCAAGGCTAATCTTCCTCAAAAAAAAAAATTTATTATATATTTATACTTATTTAATTTGCCTCATCTTCTTTCTTCTTTCACTAACCCACTTTTTTTCTTCTCTTGTTTTTTCCTTCACCCACTCCCAAATCTTTCTCTCCCAGGTGAAAGTGGGCAGAGGAACATGGTAACCATGAGGAAGGTTGGTTGAAGTGTTCAAAATTTGAAGGAAGAGCCAATTAATTTCCCATTCCTCTTCCCTCCACCTACCACATTCACACACACACACACTCACGCACACTCAATACTTGGTTTTAATGCATTCAAATAACTCAGAGAGGCGTAGACTGTTTTAGCTACAACACTGGCCCACATACCAAAGTAACCCAATTGAGTAACGAATGTTGCATATACATCTGTCAGCAGCCTTAAATCCTTGGCTGTACTACCTTTCACCTTTTAGCAACAAAATCTTCTCAAAATAAGAAAACCAAATGAGAAAAATCACTTTTCAGTTTCAAAGTAAGGCTAAATCATGTTGTGACTATGCAAAGTGTTAAAGGCCAAACATAAATGTTTAAGAAATTAAATCCCTGGGCCTCTATAGATTTCACATGAGAACAGAGTACACAGAAAGACAATAAAACTTTGACCATAGTTTCTTAGAATGAGGGAGAACAATCAATGAAAATAGACAACCTCACACAAACAGCAGCATTTGATTCTGAAACAACTGCCACTTTGGTATATAAAACATACAAATCTACACACGTAAACCTGAAATATTAGGATGAAATTAACATTTTCAAGATAAATATTATTAATCAGAATTTTAATCATGGAAATAAATACTTTGCCCAATAACAAGAAAATAATTTAATTCCTAAAATTAGTATGAACTTATTTTTATTAATTTATAGAAATATTCAATTCTACATTTAAAAAATATGAACTATAAAAATTATCCTGGATTTTTTTCCAAAACAATCAAAAGTATAGAATCTGAGTCATCTAATTTGCCTAAAAGTAAAAATACTATTAATCTGATCAATATAAACAGCTTATACCAAACATTCTGGTAGAGAAAATTTTGGTTTCATTTCACATCACTAAAATAGAGAGTATGGGGGCAATTGCTTTAATTACCTCTTCATTTAGCCTGCCAGAAGTACAGCTAGGATGTTAAAATAGCCTGACTCAGAAAACGTCATCCACCAAGGTTCCAGAAAGCATCAGCCAATTAATAGTTTTTTCTTGATAGGAGCATACAAAAGTATCTTTAACAAAATCCATAATAAGAGAATTATTTATAAATTTGATTTTGCATTTCTATTCATGAGGTACTTTTAATGACAACAATGATAATGTTGTACTGTGTGGATAAAGTAAAGACTTGCTTTAACACTTATGCTGCCATCCTCATTCCCTTACCTGTTTCATGATAAAGATGGGCTCTACTTTCAGCTTTGTCTGCAGTGTTGAGCAAGTCTCTTTAACTCCTCTACCTCTCTCATGTGTACAATTAATAAAATACCTTCTCTATACACATCACAAAGTTGTGACTCTCAATTCACTTTGAAAAAAATCTACTAGTTAAAGGGGCAGAAGGGCTTTAATAGTCTTGCATGTTCAACAAGAATATATCCTGGGGACATTTACCTAGTAAGACACAAATGTGAAATCGTTGTACTCGAATTTCCATAGGTCAAGGAAGACATTTTCTTTCCTATAGGAATTCTTCAAGAGCCTTAGTTTTATAATGGAACTCCCTTCTTTAATTCATTTGACATTTTGGTAAATACAGAAGCAATATCATATTATATCATAGAAAACGGACATGTATGGCACATGCCTTCTTTTTTTAACTTTCTTATATATGGATATCTTTTATCTATATATGGATATCTCCAATTAAAAAATAAACTCTATCTTGCATATACCATACGTTTCACTCCCTCCCACAGTGCCTGACATGTAAGAAGTGCTCAAGAAAAAGTTGTATTTATTCCTTCATTTGTCTAATATTTGAGTACCTATTGTGTGGGATTCCCTGAGCTAGACACAGGAATACCACAGTCAAAGACACAGTCTCTGGTCCTATGGAATTTACAGTCTAGAAGAGGAAACTTAAAGCAAATATTTGTTTAACCTTCATTCATTAAATACTTATTGAGCACTCAAAGTAGGTCAAGAACAAAAATTACCCAAATATCTTTATATTTACAATTGTGATTATTTTTCTGAATAAACAAGGTGCCACAAGTTCATATATGAAATGCATTTAGTTTCTGCAGCAGGTCTCTATGAATTCAATCAAGAAATAGTTATTGAGTCTTATGAAAGTTGGAGCTCTCCCAGAGGTCTTGATTGACCCTGTCTCTCAGGCAAGAGGTCTCCACCTGTGCTGTGTGCCTCTGCCCAAGATTCCCCTTTTACTATATGCGCATGCATGCTTTACCGTTCTCCAGGTCTCCATGATTGTTGCCACTACAGCCCAGTTCTCTGTAGTGAAACTGTTTCCAGAATTATAACAACAGAATTCAGACATACAAGTCAAGTTAAAAAATCTCGCTTTTTGAAAATACTATAGAATTTTTGGCTAATTATCAGGTGTGCGTATGACTTAGAAGATGTTTTAGTGGCTGAAAGAGGCCTACTGAAAATCCTTCCAAGATCTGTTATCCCGAGGGGGTAGCAAATGAAATAACAGTCTCCAGTTTCTATTGTAAGAGACTGGTTGGGAACCCAATCCACCCAGCCTTGAGATATATCTAGTTCAATGAGGGAGAGGGTGGACCGAGGGCAGGTCCCTAAAGATATAAAATATGATTCTAAAGTGAGCTAAACTGCTTCTAATAAAGACCTTCTATTAATAATCCTTCTGGATTTGATGGATCACATCAGTGGGACAAATAAAAAGATGTTCTTGTGAATCGAGGCTGGTGGCTCTTCCTCCCCAAGAATCAAAAAGGAGGGACCCAGCCCTAACTTACCTCCCTCTCCAACCCATCTACTAGTGTTGGAAAGGAGCCTCCAGGGCCTCCAAAACAATTAGAACTGGGTCTGCTCTCTCAGGAGGGGAGGTCTGCATGTGAGAGCCGGCAGGCATGGCAAAGCCCTTCCACTAGCCAAGTGCTGGCATAAAAGCTAAGCTGTGACATTACATTTTAGAGGACAAAAATCACAAAAGCAAAGTGGGGAAAAATTTGAACCCTGACCTCCTTCTTCACCCTTGTCTAGCCTCCAATCTCCATCTCAAACGCCCTCAACTCCCCCCAAAAAATTAAACAAGAAAAGGCAAGCAATGAGATAAGCCCACCACTGAGTGTGCACACGAAGATGGGCCAGAAGGGTATGTCGTTTCTTTGAGCTCATCTCACATGCAGCCAGCTGAATATAAATTTCCCTCTATCTCATCAAGCTCTCACTGTTTGGCCTCCTCTGACTGATATTGGCTCATCATACTTAATCTAGGGTGAAATTTCCTCGTCTGAGCTAAATTACTCGCAGCCATCAAGGGAAGCGATATTTATTTTTCGTGGGGCTAATGACCTGTCCCCCAGACCCACCCACTGATGGTTATTTACTGGGGCCCAGATGCTTGAGCTCAAAATGAGTGCTAATGTCAGCAGGTGCCATCCCTCATTCAGCTCAGTGATTGAATTGGAGCGATCCCATTGACATTGACTCTGTGACTTTTAAGGCCATTACCCTCAGCCAGAGATGAACCTCTCATCATGGCTATGACAGTGACAGCTGATTAGCGACAAATTACAAGCAGGAAGGTGCAGAGGCTTTATTGGGCAGGGCAGGACCAGTGGTAAGGGTGAGAAGTGTGGGGAGAAAGAGCAGGAGGAAGATCGAGATGGAGGGGTGAGACGAGAGGAAGCAGACGGAAAACATCATACATTCCTCTTCTTTTCAATGTGTTGTTTTATCAATCTTAACTATGGGCCCTGAGTATATTTATATTTTACATCTATTTATGTATTATATTTAAACACACAGAGATTCATGTGTATACAAACAGATACTCATGACTCACAAACCTTGAACAGGCAAGAACTTGTATCTAGTGAATTCAGGCTGTAAACGAGAATATAACATTTTTTAAAAAAACAATAATCCATAGACTATTCAGGCACAAAGAATCTTTTATTATACAAAGCAAATAACTATTTTCTCTCTTTTCTTTCATGTATTTGAAATTGTACTGACAAAAAAAAAAGTCTTTGGAATTTGTTTGTATAAAAATGTTTTTATAGTTTGCAACCAGACTGCGTTAGTAGAGCTTTATGAGGACTGCTGCTTGAAGAACACGAATGCGAAGTTCTGAATATTATCCTAAACCAGAAGCTCAGTTAAGAAAGCCATTCAATTCCTGCACCTGTTTATTCAGTACACTTTAAATCAAAGCTTTTTGGGATTTTTAGCTTAAATATAAGAATTAAAAATTACTTCTGGAATACTCTTTAAGTTGAAAGGGTTTTTTCTCTGTTTTCCGTTAAGAGCGTATAGATTGGCCTGGGGTGGTTTGTAGTTATTCACGTGATTCAAAACCTTAATATAAAGAGTAGGAAAGTCCGACTGAGAATTCTAGACAACTTGGGATTTTGAAAGACAAAAAGTGAAGACACAAAACAACACTGATTTTGTGTTTTGAGGCCTTGAAACTTGTTAGTAGCGGTTTGGACAAATGCCCTGTGTTCTGGGCACTACATGGAATGCGCTGAGAATGGGGCTCTGATAGCAGCCTCAGCATTCCCACAGCAGAGCAGCCTGCCACCCGCTCCTTCCCAGCCACACGCAGGTAAGGGGCGAGAAGCCCCCAGCACCCACCCACCGTGCAATGCAAGGCACTGTGAGCAAAATGAAGGAAAAAAATTACAGCGCCCCTCCTGCCTCTTGATCTTTAATTTCTCCTCTTTCAGTCGTGCTTCTGTCTACAACTGTTGTCTTCCTTGACTTCACTTAACACTTTCTTAGAAGTACCTTCCACCTGTCTGGGGACTACTCTCAACATATCTGGTAGCAAATATGACAAAATATATCTATTGTCAAAAATATAACACCTCTTACAAGACACTATGGTGCCTGGTTGAAATGTCTGCAGAAATGTGCAGAGGGTGTGGGTGGGCTAAAGCTGGCCCAGGGGCTGGTTAAGTGCTGGTTATGCACATCTCCTCCTGGCTCGGGGGTCAGCGAGGTCAGGCTGGAAGCTTGAAATTGGCCAAGGTGGGAATAGTGACATCACAGAAATTGGTAAATGCTACAAATCAAGACATTTTGTTCTTTGTTTTCCCAGAGAGCCAGTTGTTTAACATGTACCAGCACACCACCACATGTAACGCTGTCTGTTGTTTAGAAACACATGAATGCTGAAGCAAGGCCAACCTCGGGGAGGTCAGAGAGGGTAGGCAGAAAGAAATATGGCCCTGCGGCATGCTTTTCTACCTTCTTGCTGATAAATCTTCAGTTTCAGTTTCCATGACAGATGTGCCTATTTAAGATTAATAGCCAAAAGGGCAAGAAGTATACTTCCTATTAAATGCTATTACATAAGCACCCATGGTGGAATCAATAAATACTTAGTAACCGTTGTCTTATCATGATAAAACATAAAATTTATTCACAGCAGTTTTTTAAGTTTGTATCGTATTTAAAACGGGCCTTTCTTATTGGAACAGGAATGTTCAATATATTAAATGAAAATCACAACCTCAACCATCCCTAGGCAATAAAGGAAAGTGATCAATCCTCTGATCTTTTTGAAACTACATAAAGTAATAATGAGTTTAGAAATCTTTTGTTCATAGTAAAGCACAGAAAACTTTCAAGTTTTATTCAAATACTACATATTACTTTCCAGTACTGAGGGCACTAAAAATTATCCTGTCCCTCTATACACACTAGCTCTCTGTCTTATCCATTCCTGCAGCTTCAGGGGCCAGCTGCATTCTCTGGACAGCAGACTCCCTTGCCAGCCAGCTCTGCCTTTCAGCCCCACAGCTCCAACTGCTTACGGGACAGGTCCATTTGCTTATCCTACAGGCACCTTACACTCAGCATGTCCCAGTCTAAATTCACAGTCATCAGTGTCCCCTTGAAACTTGATTCTCCCCTGTGTTCTCTATCTCAGACAACAGCTGTCCTATGCACCCAGGTGCCCAGGCACCAAGCTAGAAGTCATCCTTAACGCCCCCTTAGCCTCACCTTCAAGTCCTCCACCAATGAACAATGGAATCCTGCAGACCTCAACTTCTAAATGATCCTGCAGTCCATCCACTTCTCTAATCATGCAGCTACTACCCCAATTCAAAGCACCGTCACATCTCACATCTGTGGTTATTTCACAACCTCCACACTGTTTCCCTGCCTCCAAACCTGTAGTCCTCTATTCTGTTCTCTGAGCAGCCACAGCAATTTCTCTAAAAAAAAACACCTAACCAGGTCACTCTCCTGCTCAAAATCCTTCAGTGGCTTCCAGAACCCTTAACATGAGCTTCAAGGCCTGTTTGACCTGACACCTGCCATCCTCTATAGTGTCAATCCTCAATATTCCCCGTATCACACTCTATGCTGGGGATACATGGAACGTCCTTCAGTAATTTCAGCGTGCCATGCTTTCTCTTACCCTTGGACTCTCAAGCACATTACCTGGAATACTCTTACTCCTCTCCCCAAATTCTGCTGACTCCTACTCATCCTGCAAATCCAAGACTAGACAGCACTGCCTACAGGAGGCTTTCCTTGAGGCCTCAAGGACAGCTGGTTTGATGTCCCTCCCTCCTTGATATTCCTGCAGGGCCCTATAAAAGCACTTCCCACACTGTATTCTGACTACTAACCTCCCTATCTGTTTCCCTCACTGGCACATAAAGTTTGTTCACTATTATAGCGTCTACTTCCAACAAGTGCTGTGCACATAATAAAGACTGGATAAATATTCATTGATTCCCCAGATGAGCAAAATGGATTAACATTGACAGTGAGTCCCTGTACCTAGGAGATGGCTGTCAGACCCCACAGAGACAGGGCTGTGCCTTCAAGACAAAGTGATCCTCAGATTCCCAAGTGCTCTTGGGCCTTCCTCACCTCCCAAGATCTTCCTCTTCAAGTACTCCTGCTGACTGTGACTTCACATTTACCACCTGAAACTGGTTTCTCTATGGGACTCGCCAACACAGCATCTAATCTGCTAATACCCTGATTTGAGTTTTTGGCGTCCCCCACATTCTCCTAGCACCTGACTCTGAGCCCAGATATCTCAGCCTCACCTTGACGACACTCACCTGTGCACCAACAGCAACTCATGATCATGTGCCGGGCCTTCTTCTCCAAGAGGCAAAAAGGCATTGCTTTGTAGATAAAGCAAATACTAAAGGCTATTTCAGAGGAATAATTCTTTTCTGATCATAGGACCACATGACTATTTCAGACATTGCAAATATAAGCTTACTGTCTAAATGCCCTCCCTTCAACACCTCTGAATCATATTCCTCTGCTAGGAAGAAAGAGAGAAAGAGACTAAGTTCTGAGGAACTAAAATTATAGCTGATATTCATAACCAAGGTAGGTTAGACCACAAAGCCAAGCATATGAGCAAAGTAAAATACTACATGGGAAAGCCAAGGTGTAAAAGGAGACAAGAAGAGCTCAGAGGATCACCAAGACAGACTGGGGTCTGAGGCATCTTTCTGGGTCCGGACATGGAAACAGAAGCAAGGGCAAGGGAATCTGGAGGAAGGTGAAGGCAGTTTTAAGGTCGTATCCTCAAGTGGCCATCAGTCTAAGTCACCAGGAAATGCTGAGAGTGTGGGTCGGCCCAGCCCAAGGAGACATACGCAGAGCTCAAGCATATGACAAACTGTGTGGCAGTAATGACCACCCACAGCAGTGTGACCCTGAGCAAGCTACTCAACCTGCCTAAACCTCAACCTCTTCACCTGAAAAAATGGGATTAATCGTTGTATAAACCTAACATATTTGTTGTTGAACTGAGATAACGGTATATAAAGTACTTAGGCCATCACCTGGCACATATTAAGTGTTTAATAACAGTGATTATTATCACTATTATTATTAATTTTAGTTTGAAGTGAATTCAGAAAGTGGCCCAGTTCACACTCATACATTTTTCTTCACATACCAACAGTAGTATTATTTAAGATTATCCCAAGATTTCCTAGGCTTGTCGAGGTTTGGTAGGTCAATAATTAAATCACCCTATTCTCCTTCCTGAATTTGGAACTAGTGGAGAAATAGATGCAAAATTCAAACAGATGGAGATCAAAATGTCAATTGTATTACTGGTAAAGTTGGGCTGGAGAATATGGGAGAGTTCTGCTGCCACCCATGGCAGCAAAGCTGGCTAGTACTTCCCCAAATCAGACTCACGCACCTGGGCACATGCACCTGGACCAGCATGCGCAGAGCTATGCTGCCAACTTCACTGCCAAGCAAAGTGAGCTGACTGGATTGCACCCTCTGTGTAGGCCTCGGAGGGACTGGGACACACTCACCTTTCAGGCCAGAGGTAGAGAGGGGCCAGTAGGGATCCAGGGATCCTCTGATCAAGCTCCTCCCAGAGACAGGAGTGGGGAGTAAGTGCTCCCATATAGCATGGCCACAGCCACTGTGCTCCCAAAATGCCTGGTTCAGATCCCACCTCAGAATATGCATTTCCTCAGTCCACAAAAACCCATGGAACTATGGGCTTTCTTAGCCTAACTGTGCCTTCTGGAAAGGAAGCACTACTAAACTATTTAATTGCACAAGTTGTTGTGAGAGATGCTGAAGGACCGCAAATCTTCCACAGTGGCCCTTGCATATCCTTGTCCCCTGAAGTTGTTCCTCCCTACTCTCTTGCACCCTCTAGGGGCTTAGCCCCTAAATGTTCTGCTCCAGCTCTCTTGATAAAATCCAAATTGCCCAACAATTGCTGCTCATCCACAGAACAAATTCTATCTCCTTTGACAACTGTCCTTAACCAAGTATTCCAAAAACTGGCTGAACTTCTGCCAGCCTCCTCCTTCTAAAGCCCTATAAAACATTCCACATCTTTCTGTAAGTTAAAACACTCCTTCAGAGTCTCCTCAAGCCCAGCATTCTAAAATGAAGACAGGGGTTAATGGTGCTCTGGTTCATTTTCTTCCACACTGGTATTCTCTGTTGGATCATTCTACCAGATTCAAGGGCTCAAATTGGCCTGTGATGCAATATCATTGCAAAAGCATCTTAAACAAATGCAATATGTGAATCTATCAAACCAAGGCATCCTAGAGAAGTATAAAATTCTAGGTCTGAGAGAAAGAAGCTGTCAGCTTCACAAATAAACTGTTTCCTTAAATGGCCCTCATGGTCTGCCTATTTAACTGTGGGCTTCTCAGGAAATTCAAATGGCTTATCTATTAACCTCAATGTGATTTTAAGTTTGACACGGTAAAATAATGTACGTTAAAGGCTGCACACAAGAAAAACTCAAGAACAATGAATAAAAAAATAAACTTACTTCCCAAGATAATCAAATCAATATAAGCCACTGCTCACAGTGCTCACTGCTTCAAACAAGTCAAAAGATTACTTGTGCACAACCTATTTTGTGTAGCAAAAATCAAATGGTAGAAAATCACAATAGCGATGCATTTTGTGGTACTTTAGATGGTTGTGCAGTGAAACTGTCCCTGAGTCTCTGGTCCAGCCTGCTGAAAGTTAAAGCAGTAGTATTCTCAGAGAATGAGGAAAGAGAATGAGCCTGTGACCCCCATGAGGGACCCATTCACCATGGTAGGTTGGTGAGACCGAGTATCCAAACAAGATAATGTTCTCCTCACCATTCTGACTGGTCAATTTGGATGACATATTTTGGGCATCTATGCTGATTCCATGACTGCAACTTGTATGCCGTCCACAAGTCCCCATCTGCAGCTACAGATGGTCCACAATTTTTTTTCAGTGTTTATAACAGTTCTTGGGGGTGGGGGTAGGGAGAATGAAGGTTTCACAGCCAAGCTGCCCTAGTCAGGTGAGTATTCAGTCCTGTTGAACTATAGTGCATCCAAACAATTTACAGAGATATACTTGTTCAATGCTGGCAAGCCAAGTCTTAAGAATTATGTGGCAGAAATAGACAAACACTACCTAGCAGAAAATCATCTTTGGTACACTGCATGCCACTGGTCTTTAAAAAATTTGAATGAGGGGATGCTCTCCTTTTAGAATAATTTACACTTCCAATTATGGCCTGGATGCCCTAAAGCTGTGCTCTCCAATACAATAGCCACTAGCCACATTTGGCTATTTAAAGTAACTAACACCGAACAACACTAAAAATTCAGTTCCACAGCCTGGCCCAGTGGCATAGCAGTTAAGTTCACATGCTCCACTTTGGCAGCCCGGGGTTCACAGGTTTGGATCCCAGGCATGGACCTACACACCACCCATCAAGCCATGCCATGGAGGCATCCTACATACAAAATAGAGAAAGATTGGCACAGATGTTAGCTCAGGGACAATCTTCCTCAAGCAAAAAGAGGAAGATTGGTAATAGATGTTAGCTCAGGACCAGTCTTCCTCACCAAAAAAAAAAAGAACATTTCAGTTTCTCCATCACTAGGCACATATCAAGTGCTCAGTAGCCACATATGGCTAGTGGCTACTGTATTGGGCCACACAGAAATAGAATACTTCTATTATCACAGAACTTTCTATTGGACAGTGTTATCTCTGAGGAAAATGTTTTTATCAATGGTGGATATTTTTGTCATAATTTTTATTGACTCAACACATTTTCAGTTGCTTAATGTTTTTTTCCTGTCTCACAACATCCTACAAAACTTTTTTACAACAGAATAAATAGCTTCTTTTTGGAAGGCACCAGAATGACTCTCCTAAGATATTGTGAAAACTTATGGTGACCCATTGTCTCCAGACAACTAAGTTAACTGAATACTAGATTTTAGACCCTTGTTTGCTCTGTGGAATTGAGATGACACATAGACTTAGAACAAATATGTTGCTCCATTAACTTTCTCTACTTTGGCCAGTTCACATTTGTAAATGCTAACTGGGAAGGACTTCCTGATCTGCCTAACTTAATGAACATAATAGCTAGCAGAACGTTAAGCATTTCCTATTCTAACCCTTACAACACAAGTGTATTGTTCTTATTATATCCACATCCCAATTTTACTCATGAGAAAATTAATGTTTAAAGGAGTTAGTTTGTTGTTAAAATAATTCAGCAGAGCCAAGCCACGAATCAGGCATGTCTGAGAAACCATTGCCTCTACAAGACTGTCTCTTGCCGAGTTAGGTGTCTATGAAAGCTCATGGAGGCTCATCCAAACAATGCATAAGTGAGCACACCTGCTTTATGATTCCTTAACTCTTTCCATGGAGTTCATGATGCAAGAGAGAAACACACTCTGGTAGCTGCACCAACCATTGGCTCTCAAACCTGATACTTTTAACTTTACCCAGAATCATGAGTAAGTGAGGAAAACTGCCCATAAATCCAGAGAAATCCTTAATTGCCCACCTGGCACTGCAAATGACAAGAGTTTACATTCATAAGCACAAACAAAAAAGTCTGGCGAACAACGTTTATCGCCTTTACCTTTTGTTGGTGGATTGTTTCTCCTACTCCCTTTTCAAAAAAGAAATATTATTGATATTAAAAAATTATATGTAAGAAAGACTAACATGTATGTTAAGAGATGACTAAAAGGAAAGTTTGCCATTTCTCCATCATAGATTTAATCAAACAGTTTTTCACAAGAAAATTGACTCACGTTGTTGGTGTCATTAACAAAATTTCCTTTCTGCCAACTGTTGTACTTCTTGTTTTGTGCCAGTTGGCTGCTGTCT
The DNA here is from genome assembly GCF_021613505.1 of Equus quagga. NCBI lineage: Eukaryota > Metazoa > Chordata > Mammalia > Perissodactyla > Equidae > Equus > Equus quagga. The sequence continues at coordinate 93,559,212 of NC_060269.1, forward strand.
TCCATAGCTGGGGCAACTGAATTTCAGCAGAGAAAGAAGCACAACAAGATTGAAAAGCCTACTGGGATTTCTTAAAATGAAAGGAGTTGTGTGCCTCTGTGTACACACATTAAACGGCGTAAATAAAACTTCTCTTGCAAAGATATAGAGATTATGTCATAAGAGAGAGTACAGATAAGCTAATAGAAACCCTTTCAGAGAAAATCTCAAAAGAATTTACCTACTTTTGGCGTTTGGGCTTATGTTCAGGTGAAAACGACACTTTTATGATTACTCATGTCATTACCCTACTTCAAATCTGTTTTAAACATTATTACACAGGACAGCCCTGTACAACTGTGAGTGTTGAGCACTGTACAACTCTAAGGGTATGTAGTCACATAACAGAGATCATATATTTGTATATTTATTTAAATAATAAAGTAAATTATCCTGTAAAAAAAATCAGAATATTATGATAATTTTCCATCAAATGATAGTAAAGTTTTTGAGGAGCCAGTGCCTTTTTTAATATAGTCAAAGTTGCCACAGGAGCTAGTTGGTGGTTGTTTTTTAATAATTCTACATGAAGACCATTTTTTAAGATAGAAAAATACACTTGTTAATATTGTGATTGTTTTTTATCACAAGAAGATACTTCTTTAACTTTTAATTAAAATAAAACATATTCAAGGATATGCCTATTTGAGTTAAGTTATAAAACCTGTAAACCATACAAATGTTCATTTATTCATTCATTTGTTCATCTAACAGATATTTGTTAAATGTCTCTATGAGCCTGGCAACATGCTAGGTACTGACATTTAACAATAGTTAAAATTCAAGATGGCCTTAAGTTAATTCACAAATGTAAAGCAATAGTAATAAAAATACCAGCAAGACTTTTTGTGGAATTAGACAAGTTTGTACAAAGTTTATATTTTAAAAATAAACATGCAATATAAATAATATGCACAAAAATTCAAATAAATAACTACAAAAAACAATGGAAAAAAGAGTTATCTAGGAAGAAGACATATGAGATATTAACCATACTATAAATAAAACAGAAAGACACTGGTGCATAAATACACAAGAAGAATAGAATAGAAAGTCCAGAAATAGATGCAAATACACAGAGATATTTACTATATAATATAGGTAACATTCCAAATCATGGGCATAGATACGCATTTTAGTAATGTCTATTTGGAAAAAGATAAAATAGAATCTTTAATTCATATCATATACAAAAATAAATTCCCATCAATCAGAGATCTAGTGTAAAAAATAAAACTATACATATACTAGAAGAAAGCAAGTGAGAAAAAGCTTTCTAAATATGACCTAAAATGCAGATTCAATAACAGAAAATATTGATGGATATTTTACATACAAGTTTAAGAAAATATCATAAGCAAAATCAAAAGACAAATGAAAAGCAAAGAAAAATATTTACAATACATAAAACGGGAAAAGAGCTAAGGTCTTCAATAAGCAGAGAACTCTTAAAATCAAGGCAAAGAAAGACTCAGAAACCTAATAGAAAAATGAGCAAAATACACAAGCAGAGAACTGACAAAAAAATATTATTAAAAAATGGCTCATAGGGGCTGGCCCCATGGCCTAGTGGTTAAGTTTGGCAGGCTCCACTTTGGTGGCCTGGGTTCCATTCCCAGGTACAGAGCTACATCACTCATCAGCGGCCAAGCTGTGACAGTGACCCACATACAAAACAGAGAAAGAGGGCACAGATGTTAGCTCAGGGACATCTTCCTCAAGCAAAAAGAAGAAGACTGGCACCAGATGTTAGCTCAAGGCAAGTCTTCTTCAGCAAAAAAAAAAAAAGGGGGGGCTCATAGACATATAAAAGATGTTCAACTTTAGGGGCAGGCCCAGTGGTGTAGTAGTTAAGCTTAGCTTGCTCCGCTGAGGTGCAGACATACACCACTCATCAAGCCATGCTGTGAAGGCATCCTACACACAAAATAGAGGAAGATGGGCACAGATGTTAGCTCAGGGCTACTCTTCCTCAAGCAAAAAGAGGAAGATTAGGGGCCAGGCCAGTGGTGCAACAATTAAAAAGTTCACACATTCCGCCTTGTTAGCCCGGGGTTTGCCGGTTCAGATCCCGGGTGCAGACCTACACACAGCTTGCCAAGCCATGCTGTGGCAAGTGTCCCACATATAAAGTAGAGGAAGATGGACATGGATATTAGCTCAGGGCCAGTCTTCCTCAGCAAAAAAAGGAGGAATGGCAGCAGATGTTAACTCAGGGCTAATCTTTCTCAAAAAAAAAAAAAGAGGAAGATTGACAACAGGTATTATTAGCTCAGGGCCAATCTTCCTCACCAAAAATAAAAGTTCAACTTTACTTATATACATAAAAAAAGAGAGAAAAATTAAAACTAAACTGAATACTTCTCACCTGTCAGAATGGAAAAAATTCAAAAGCTTGGAACGTATCCTGTGGTGAGGCTATGGAGAAATGGACTTTCTAATACATTATTGCTGAGAATGCAGAATGGTGCAATGTGGGAAGGAAAGTTTAACAATATCCAAGAAAACTACCTACACATTTACTCTTTAACATGGCAATCACACTTCCAGGAATTTTCCCTGAAGACATACTTCAAACATTACAAAAATACAAATATAAAAAAGTATTCACTGTAGCCTTATCCATAATTGTGAAACAAGGAAATATCCTAAATGCTCATACACAGGAAACTATTGAATAGACTGTGATAAATCCATACAATGTAAAAAGGAACAGGAAAAGTCTCTATGAACTTATTGGAAGGAATTTGGTGTCTATAATGTCAACTGGGGGAAAAGAGTACAGTATATAAAAATGTATAAAGTGTATAAAATGTGCTGCCTTTTGTGTAAAAAAGATAAGAAAATATATATACTTGTTCTTCAAAAAGAAACAAAAGGAGGGAAAACCGAAAATTAATAAAATTGGTTACTAGTGTGTGTTGGGGCAGTGGGAACAAGGTAAAAGAGATAAAGAGGGAGTGACAATTTTTTGAAAACTTCTTTTAGTACAGTCTTGATATTTTGAACCAGATTAGTTTATTATATATTCAAAAGTACAATTAAATCAACAAGGATGAGAGAAACCACCAAAAATTAAATATAAATTTTGTTCATTCAACAATGAATACTGAGTAATGTCAGCAAGATGGCAGAATAGGAGGCTCCAGCCCCCAACCTCTTACAGAAATACTGATTTTAACAACCTCCCACAGATGAGAACACATTTATAGAAGTCTAAGAAGAGGTTTCAGAAACCCAGTGTAGCAAAAAATCTGAGAATAGACACATTGAAGAGGGTAAGAAGAACAGTTTCTCTTTACTCACATCAACCCTCCCTCAAGAGAGCACAGAGACCCCTTCAGCCTGCGATTTCTCCCACAGGAGAAAGCAGGAGCAAAGTGAGCACCTGATGTCCTCAGCTTTGTGGGGCACTGCCAAAGAAGTCCACTTCTGTCTCACCCCACCCAGAATGTGGAGAGAGTCAACATGGATGAATAGTCTGGGGATAGCTAGGAGCAAAGAAAAGAAGTGGGGGCTCAGAGCCATCAGCCTGTGAATCACTGTGAATTGTACTATCTGGCTCACAGTCACCACCAAGAGCCCTGCCCATGAACCTTATGGGTATTTATCCAAAGGAAATAAAAACACTAATTCAACAAGATACATGGACCCCCATGTTCACTGCAGCATTATTTACAATAGCCAAGAGATGGAAGCAACCTAAGTGTCACTGACAGATGAATGGATAAAGAAAACCTGCATACACACACACACACACACACACACACACAATGGAATACTATTCAGCCATAAAAAATAAGGGGAAAGGAAAGCAATTCGATTATATACTCAGAGTCTAAAGACAAAAAGAATTGCAAAGAAATCTTGAATTCTACTTAGTAAGTTTGTTGTCAGTGGTGGCAAAAAAGAAGTATTCTTTTTTTTTTCTTTTGAGGAAGATTAGCCCTGGCCCTGAGCTAACATCCATGCCCATCTTCCTCTACTTTATATGTGGGACGCCTACCACAGCATGGCGTGCCAAGCGGTGCCATGTCCACACCAGGGATCCGAACTGGCGAACCGTGGCCCGCTGCGAACTTAACCGCTGTGCCACCAGGCCGGCCCCAAAAAGAAGTATTCTAAAACTACTTTAAGTGTATTATATTATTAAGCAAGTAACTAAATAAATATTTATTTTTTGGAGCCAGGGTTCTCACTGTGGAAGAAAATACAAATAGGGAGAGGGGGAGAGTTACGAATAACCTTGTAGTGCTGGATTGAATCAAAGTATCAATATGAGGGAGAAAAAAATGAAGAAACAGAATCAGAAAGAGAGAGAGAGAAAGAGACATTTCCTAGGTCTTTCTGAAAAAAAAAAAGGGGGGAGGCGGATCTAAAAACAATGACATTGCAATAGCCATGAGCACACCTGGTGCCTAATCTTGGTTTATAAATATCATTCCCTAATAAAAAGAATCAGAGCTCCTTGGAATATCACATTCCAGGAACGTCTTTTTGTTTCAGTAAGTAAGGAAGTCCTGAAAAGTTATGGAAATATGAAAAAAGAACTTAGAAGTCAGCTTAAAGGGGCTCCCATCAGCCAAAGCTGGGAAAATCTGAGCATAAAAGTGATTAGTGATAGTAATTGATTATAACCAATACAACTTTTAAAAACCACAAGATCATACTGCTAATTACTTAAGATGATAGAAGGAAACTTCTTTATATTAAAATGCCAAATAATAAGTATAGAAAGACTGATATAATTATGAAACTATTTTACAAACATCATTGTAGTAACTGATATACACGAGAACCACAAATAGACACTAAAGCCACTGAGCGAAAGCCTGAAGGGGAATAGGATATCTACACAGTCTTATAATATCTCCCCACATATAAATTATTAATTAAAAAGGAGAAATCATAACTTATACAGTGGAGAAACTAATGAACACCACACTAACCAAGGAATCAAATTAATATCACCAGAAATGGAACGAACTGACACTATGTGCCCCTGATGTGATACACTGAGAGTGACACAACATCATTTGTGCATATTTCTGACAAAATACATAACTTATGAGAAAACAAGCAAACAAATCCCATTTGAGGAACATTTTACAAAACAACTAGACTCCCCTCTTTAAAAAAATGTCAATGTTGTCACAGAGAAAGGCTGAACCCTGAACCTATACTAGATTAAATGAAGCTGAAGAGACCTGATAAGTGAATGCAATGAGAGATCCTGAAGTGGATTTTGAATTTGGATAATTAAGGACATTATTTGGACAACTACTGAAATGTTAATATGTTAGATAATAGCATTGTTTCAACATTAAATTTACTGAATTGGGTCACCGCGGTGTTTTTTATGTAAGAGCATTTTCTCATTCCTTAGAAGAATAGGCTGAAGTTTTTAGAAATAAAGAGGAATAATGTCTGCAACGTCTTTTCAAATTGTGCAGTAGCGACAATAATAACAGTAATAACAATACGTGTGCGTGTGGAAAGAGAGTAATAAAGCAAAAGGGGAAAATGAAGAGGGTAAATCTGGGGAAAAGTTACACAGCAGTTTGCTGTATTATACTCTCTTTTTTCAGCTTTAATGAGGTATAATGGACAAAAATAATATATATTTAAGGTTTACAATGTGATGATTTGATATATGTATACATTGTAAAATGATTACCACAATCAAGTTAATTAACACATCCATCACTTCACATAGTTACCTTATCTTTTTTCTTTCAAATTTACTGTAAGTTTGAACTCTCAAATTTACTGTATACTTTCTAATTTACTGTAAGTTTGCACTTTTTCAAAATAAGTAATCTCTTTCTAAACGTGGGCATTTTGTTCTGCCCAAAATGATCTCAAAAATCACTCTAATGAAGGAAAGACATTAGTTAAATAACTACAGGGGCCGGCCTGGTGGTGCAGCGGTTACATGCGCACATTTCGCTTCGGCGTCCCAGGGTTCAACGGTTCAGATCCCGGGTGCGGACACGGCACCGCTTGGCAAGCCATGCTATGGCAGGCATCCCACATATAAAGTAGAGGAAGATGGGCACGGACGTTAGCTCAGAGCCAGTCTTCTTCAGCAAAAAGAGGAGAATTGGCAGCAGTTAGCTCAGGGCTAATCTTCCTCAAAAATAATAATAATAATAATAATAATAATAATTACAGATGAGGGATCAGAAAGATTCTGGAAAGGAAGAAGCTAGGGAAAGATAGTGTTTTTTTAAATTTTCCTTAATCCCCTCATGAAAACAGACCTAGAAAATAGAATGGCAATACCAAAAACCCACAAGACAAGATCTTCTGAGGATATGGTACCCTTCAAAACTCCAAAATATGAGTAAGCATAGACAAATCACCAATCACTGTAATATCAGCTGTAAGACCCCTGTAGTATCAGAAACAGTCTAAGGAGAAGCAGAGGGAAGGCGATGGGGATTCTGATAGCTTTAGATGTAGAGACTCTCAAGTTTTCCAACAGTAAATACAGTGGGGCAATACGAGAACAGTAACTGAAACTGGAAGATTGTATAGATCCAATTCATGGGTTAATGCAAGTGGACAGCAATAAGATCTGGTGCTGCTAAACAATCTTGGCCCAGTAAACTATCCAAATTAACTGAATCTCATTTACAGGACAAAAATCCCATGCCAAGAAAAAAGTGCTTAGAGTAGAATCTAGCTGAGCAGGATAGAGATAATAGAGGCAAAAGATAAAGACGGTACAGATAAAAGTGTGGGAGGAGAGCAGAAGAAGCAGAATTCAGGAAGTATAGAGACATAATGGTACGAAAACAACAGAAGAGAGCGCTCTGGAGCAGTGAAGCTAGAAAAGATATCATGGCTCATCATAATCTCTTGAAATTATGAGAAAATTCTAAAAACGAGCAACAGTAAAGGGTCATGTTCAAATCCCTTACAAAGTTACTTTACGGGAAAAAAAAAGAATAATAATCAATAATCAGGGGCCAGCCTTGTGGCCAAGTAGTTAAGTCTGCACGCTCCACTTCAGCAGCCCAGGGTTTTGTGGGTTCAGATCCTGGGCACAGACCTAGCACTGCTCATCAAGCCATGCTGAGGCGGCATCTCAAATAGCAGAGCTAGGACTTACAACTAGAATATACAACTATGCCCTGGGGGGCTTTGGAGAGAAGAAGAAGAAAAAAAAAGAAGAAGACTGGCAACAGATGTTAGCTCAGGGCCAATCTTTAAAAGAGAAAAAAAAATAGTAATAATCAAAATAACATCCCTACAAAAGTAAAAGTATGTCAGAAAGATGTGCCAACAAAATAGGGAAAAATTGTTACCTAATAGAGCAAAAAGAATTAAGAGAAATGACAGAAGTATGATTGAAAAACATAAATAAGAATCAGAAAAAAATACAAATGACATGACCAAAGGAAAGGAACATCTGAGAAGAGAAGTAACAGAATTTGAGAAACAATTAGAAATAAAAGAGAAAAATAGAATTTTTATATTTTAGAATGTTAGAAGTGAAGACTAAATTTTAAAGAATGCAAGAGTGAGTAAACACAGTTGACAATGACTTAGTAGAAAACAGAAAGGAAAATGTTAAAAGCCAAAAAGATATACAGAGATTTAAAAAAAGGATCAAAGAAAAAGGCCAGATAGAAAAGAAAGGAGCACAAGATCCAACATGTATTAATCTGCTCTGGGTGCTACAACAAAATACTATAGACTGGGTGGCTTAAATAACAGGAATTTCTCACAGCTCTGAAGGCTGAGAAGTCCAAGTACAAAGGGCTGGCCAATTCTGTTCCCTGGTGAAGGCTCTCTTCCTGACTTATGGGGGGCCACCTTCTCCCTGTGTTCTCACATGGTGGAGAGAGAGAGCAAGCAAGCTCTCTAGTGTCTTCTCTTATAAGGACATTAATCTCATCATGAGGACCTCACTCTCATGACCTCATCTAAATCTAATTACCTCTCAAAGGCCCCATCTACAAATAACATCACATCGGAGGGTTAGGGGCTTCAAAATATGAATATTGGGGGGAGGGGGCATAATTCAGTCCATAGCACGTATATAATAGGAGTCTCTGAAAAGAAAACCAAATCATTGCAACAAAACATAGACTAAGAATTATAATTCAAGAAAACTTTCTTGAAGTAAAAGGTGACCTGTAACTATATGTTAAACGGACATAAAGCCTTGTTGCTGAAAAGTCTGATGACAATCTGATTTTTTTCCCTTATATATAACTCATTTCCCCTTATAAATTATTCATGAATTTCCCAAAGATAGTTAAACACATTCAAAGAGCAGTCATGAAATATGAAAATAAGACAAATGAATCTAATTCTTAGTGGTATAACCCCTATAATAAAGTGTGACTCTATTTTTTTGATGTGTGACTGCTGACATCTTATAAGTGTCCCTCTTCCCTCTTCCCTTTCTGCCCCACATCTGGGAAAGCTAATAAGAAAGCCCAGGTTCTCCCTCCTTTAGCACCAGTGGGAGGTTCAAACCATGCAAGCCCCTACTCCTGCATGGGAGTGCTCATCCCTGCCCACTCCCTAACCACCATATAAAAAGCCCAAGCCAGTCTACCTTCCCTGCTCTTTCAGCCATTTTTGGACCCAGTTGGGAGGCCTGCCCTGCTGTCCCCAGGAAGGCTCATAATTTGAGTAATACACCTTTTCATATCCTCTTGGCATGTATACAGTATCATCAGTCTGTGATAACATCCCACTTTTGAGGTATAGCCACAATAAGCCCACAGAGAGGATCTATTCCAAGTGAGATCCAAAGTACTTCGATGGTCATCCCTAAGTAATATTTCCTAAGCAGGAAAAACAGCAAAATCAATCAACGTAATCCACTACATTAACAGATTAAAGGAGAAAAATCATGTAATCACCAAAGACAAAAGCAGTGATAAAATTGTTAAATCCGATCACAGTTTTTAAAAATCCTAGCAAAAAAGGATTTAAAAACTTCCATAATCTGAAAAATGTATTCTATTAGTCAGGGTCCCAGCAGGAAACAGACAGCACCTTATGATTTCATTAATCAACAAGGTTAATGAAAGAATTATTTAGAAAGGTGTGTTTAGTTTTTAAGGGAACCCACAAAGGATGGTGAGGCACCTGACAGTTAGCAACAACAGGAAAAAAGCTGTTACATCCCTGAAGGAACAATGGGAAGAAACCATCAACAGGCTCTGAAATAGTCTGTAACTGTAGAAGAGCTCTGCTGAGAGAAATTGTGACTGTGTTAGGTGAGCACAGCCACTGCCTCCTCATGTCCAACAGGGAAGTGTCTGGGAGGACAAAGACCACATCTATTTTTCTTTTCATCTTCCTGATTTCCTGCCACTGCCTCTCATTGGCCAAACCCAATCAGAATTCAGTAGACAAGGGGTCCAGATGATGCAGTGCATAACGATGAGTCCACTGGGGCAAAAATCAGAGTGCAGAAAGATAAAGAGCAAATCTATGGAGGTGCGAATCAGTCACAAAACACCTACAGCAAACATACTCAAAATTGAAAGCTTTCCTTTTTTAGATCAAGAAAATTACAAAATACGTTATCACCTCTTCTATTTAACATTGTCCTGAAGATCCCAACCAGTGCAATAAGACAAGAAAAAACTAATAATATATGAATATAAGGATAGAAAGTAACAAATAAAACTGTTCTTACTTCAGAAGATGTGCTTGTATATGTAGAATATCCAAATAATCCACAGATAAATTATCAAAATAAATCATTGAAAATCATCATACCATACATCTTAAACCTATACAAGCATATATGTCAATTATTTCTCCACAAAACTGGAAAAAAATTAAAAATATACCAAAAAAGAATAAATCACTGAGTTTAGCAAGTTCACTTTATTCAAAGGCAGTATTCAACAATCAATTCTATTTTATATGCTAATAACAAGTTAAAAACTACGTTCTTTTAACAATTAAAAAAATCAACATTATCAAAATCTAGAAAATGAAGTTTTTAAAAAGGCAACATATCCATTGAGAGGACCTGCTCTACAAGATATTAAGAATTTTTATAAAGCTAAAGTAATTAGGAAAGTATGGTATTTGTATAAGGATTGACAAACAGATCATTGGAATAGATTAGAGAGCCTGAAAAAAATCCATGTATAAACACACACTTGAATCATGACAAGTGTGTAAGGCATTAAGGAAAAACATCAGTAAACGGTGCTGAGACAATTAGATACACACATGGAAAAAATTAAACTTTACCTCGACCTTACACCATATATTAAAAATTAATAGGCAGAATAAAGATGTAAATATGAATGATAAGCAATAAAGTTCCAAGAAGATACTATGAGAGAGTCTCTTGATGTCAGGGTAGGGAAAACTTATTAAATAGGATACAAAAATATTAAGTTTTTTAGAAATGTGATAATGTTAAAATAGGAACTTCTTTGCAACAAAAATCACCACGATTAGAGCAAAAAAGCAAACCACAGATGTGGAAAGGTATATTCAACACCTGTAACTGACAAAAAGCTCACATGTATATGTACACAGAACTCCTATAAATAAAAAAGTCATACAGTCTGACAGAAAAATGGATAGGAAACATGTACATGAATTTTATAGAAAGAAATATCTAAATGGTAATTAACTTTTGAAACGATGCTCAGCTTCACTAATGATCAACAAAATGTAAATTAAAACCATATATGGGCACTAGATTGGTTAAAATTTTAAAAGTTGAAAATATCAAGTGATAGCAAAAAAAAGTGCACATTAGAACTCTCATATATGGCTGATGGGAATGAAAACGAGTACAACCACACTGGAAGTCCACTTGGCTATACCTACTAATGTTCTATAGAAATTCTATGCCTAGGAGTATACTCAACAGATTTTAATAAATATGTACATCAAAAGACATGTCAAAGAATATTCAAACAGCCTTATTCATAATAGCCATATACAGGAAGGAAATCAAATGTCTACTAACTGTAGAATGAATCAATAAGTCAATAAATGGTACTGAAACCTTAGATGCACACAGGCAATTCATAGAAGAAACCAGATTGGCCAAGAAACATATTGAAAGATGTTCTACCTCAAAAATTAAAACCACAAGGAGATACCATTTTGCACCCATCAGACAGACAAAAATGGTCAATGTCAGGCAATACACATTAGCACAGATACAGCACAATAGGAACTCTTACACACTGAGAGTGGAAGTATGTAATGGTACAACCACATCAGAGAGTAATTTAACTATTTTAAAAAATGAGGTCAGCATGAACATACATTATAAACCAAAAATTTTACTTCTAGATAATCTCCCTAAACAAACAACACAGCACAACCCTTTTACACTTGTATACAAGGAGAGATGTAAAAGAATGCCCGGAGCACCATTGTTTTAGGAGTGAAAACTGAAAACGTCAATGTTCACCAATCGAAGAATGGGTAAATAGGTTTGTGATACATTCTTACAATGGAATACTACTCACCACTGAAAATGAGAGAACTAGAGCTATTCATATTTACATGGATAAGTCTCACAAAAATAATGATCACAAATGAAACTTTTTGTGGTATACAATAATGGTACTATCTACGTCAGGATTTTAATTATGCAAATAACACCTTAAGGATACAGATATTTATAGTAAAAGTATGATGAATTGCATTGGAATAATAAACTCAAATTCAGGACAATAGCCACCTTTGGTATTAAGAGGAGAATACAATGGAGAAGGTATAGTCAGGTCTATGAAATATTTTATTTCTTAAAGTGGATGATGAGTACAAATGTATTCTTTAAATCATTATTTTGATATAAACATGTCACCATTTTATTTAAGAGGGGGAGACCAGACTATGAGTGATTTGAAATTCAGAGACGTTGCATTTGATGAGTAGACAACAGGGAGTCATTTTACACCACTCTGTAGGAAGATTCAGGGACAGCAGTCAGCAGAGTGCCTCAGATGGAGGAAAAGCTATAATCTGACAGATGATAAGGGTCTTCTCTAGGATTTGAGAAGTGAAAGAGAAAAATCAAGAGACACTTGGTGGCCCCCGTCCTTTCATTTGGAGCCCCTAAACTCCCCTTTATACTTAGAAAAACATTCTAAGGAAAACTCAGCCAAGAGGACATTGGATAAACTTCATGTGCCCAATCCAGCAGGGCTATGTGTCATTATCACTTAAGAAAACTGACTTGAAGGAACACTGACAAATACCTCAAGTTTTAGACCATGCCCTTTTTATTTTGGTGACAAATATGTTGAGTTTTATTACTGCAATGCACGACTTTTCTACTCTGCCAAGCACATAATATTTATTTATTTTAGATCTAACCAGTTGGCAGTGACTTCTGTTCTCAGCACGGCTGACTAAAACTTAGAGTTCACGCAGAGAGCGTCTCTCCCACCCAGACTATCCTCTAGCATTCCTGCTGTTACTTTTGAATTCTGATCTATCGAGAAAAGTGCCTGGGTCTTTGCTTTCTCCATGTCTAGAGAGTACAGATATATGTGTGGTTATAAGTACATTTGCCAACAAGTTTTTGTTGACAGTGAAAAAGTAGGTTGAAATTTTATGAGATTTTTACAAGTTGCTTTTGAGATAAAAACATTCTCTTAGTTATCATGAGAAGTGGAAACTTTGGTACCTATATTTGATTTTAAAATTTAAATAAGTAACGGCAGAGCTGGAAGTTGACCTCTAGATTTTCTATTACACCAAACTGTTCCTATTTCATAGCATATCTAGATGTAAGCAAGGCATCTGACCAAATATCTCATGATACACTTGCGACCAAAATAGAGATCTATGCATCAGAAAAGGGGTGCAGCTAAGAAGATCACAAACTGGTTGAGTAACACTGACAGTTAATGAAGGAATGATACCTTGAAAGGTAGGTTGACTCCTAGGTTGACTAAGCCATATCCCACCCTGCATCCCCACATTGTAAAACGTTCAGACTCTGGTACTTCAAATCAGGACACTGATGGTGTACTGATTATGCTGGTCTAACAAGCATGTAAAAATAGGATGAATTTTTACAAGATGAGAAAAACAGAATCCAAAGTGCTCTGTGCTGCCTGAAATGAGAGCCCTCATCTAACAAAACAAAGTTTTATTAGGGATAAATATAAACCCATTTATCCATCAAATGTGTATTTCCCATTTACTACGCACTATGCCCCCTGTGCTGGAGATGAGGGAAATCCTGATCTTCATAGCTAACATTTTCGTCCCAAAGGAGGCGCATCCATTACTGTAACATCCCTGGTCTCCAGGGAGGGAAAGTTACTTATCAGTCTGATGAGTTTGGAAGAAACTAAACATGAGTAGCTTAGCCTCTTCCACTCTCCTTCCTCCTGAGAGTGAGACTGGCAAGGAGAGCAAACATCCTTGTCTTCTTCTCAACACCCTAAGTCGACAGGGACAGACACTCACACGAGGAGGCCCATGGCTGATTTGTGTGCTCTAGTTCTGGGACTCTGTATCAAGAAGTTCATTATTACTGCATATGTAAGCCATTCCTCCAAGCCAGCTTTTATCCATAATAAAGCTGATATTGATACATATATTCCACAGTGGATGTTACATACATACATACATACATACATACATATATTTGTAACAGCATCATTGTAATACATATATTACGTCCACTGTACAAGTGGCTCTGAATTGGTCCTCAGGCAGGGAAAGGTGGTATTATTTATTGGACCTCTTCAGACCTCAATATCAGACTCTGAGATTGCAGGAGGGAAAAAGGAACTCAAGGTCTTCTCAGTGAGTGCTGCCAACTCCAATAGGTAAGTGCTTCCCTGCATATTTCCTGCTATGGAAAGCAAAGCTTAGTGATGCCCCCAAAGCCACCCAGCCAGCAATAGGTGAAGCCAGAATCAAACCCAGGTTGGCCTACTGTGGAAACTCTCGCCTCCTTCTGCTTGAAGCTACCTCGTACCACATAAAAATAAACAGTGCAGAGTTCCCATCCTTGAGGAGCTCCAGATTAGCTAGAAAAGCCTCCTACTCTTGGGTTCACAAATCTCCTACTTTCTACCGTAGCCCTGAAGTTTTAATCTGTCTCCTAAAGGCCTCGCATTTCTGGAATGTTTCTGGGAAGCATCTGACTTCGTATTTCTTCATAATAATTAATCTAAATGTCTACCACTAGCTTCATACAAGAGATATGTATAGGAATAATTTTTAGTGTGCTGGGGGAGGGGGCTTGCTACTTAAAGGAAATAGTTTGTAAAGCAAAGAATTCTTCAGTGATTCAAATATTTATCCCTTACGTTTTCATGATTTTAAATATTTAAATGAAAGGTTTTTGTTCAGTAGAACATATCAATTTTGTAACTATTTTTATCACAGAGCTATTTTTAACATTGATATGAAAAACTGAAGAGCATTATACTTTCTTCATCTTTAAAATTAAAAGGTTGGGGGCCAGCCCAGTGATATAGTGGTTAAGCTCACATGCTCTGCTTTGGCAGCCCAGGGTTCATGGGTTCAGATGCTGGGTGGAGACATGCACACTGCTCATCAAGCCATGCTGTGGCAGCATCCCACATATGAAATAGAGGGAGATTGGCACGGATGTTAGCTCAGAGCCAATCTTCCTCACCAAAAAAAAAAAAAAATTAGAAGGTTGAACTTGAACTAGATGTTTTAAAAGGTTGCATCCAGCATGAAAATCCTATTTGTTAATTTCTTAACTTTGCAAAGCATTTTATAGTTGTCAAAACATTTGAGCATGTTTTCTCTCATTAAATCCTGACAACAACCCTGATTAGGCAGAGAGCAGTTATTATCTCCATGTTCCTGATGAGACAGCATGCTTCAACCCATTCTGTAAGGTGGCTTGGGTTGCAGAGTAGAGGAGACTAGAACCCAGGGTTTCCAACTCGTAGTCCCACATTCTTTCCACAACATGGAAAAGTATATCTTGAATTTGGGGTCCACACAGAGAGACAGTCCTCCTTCAGCAGTTGGGGAAATGTAGCTTTCCCAGTATTTAGCCCTTGCAATCAACTTAGATACTGAGATTAGACAGTCAATAGTCAGGGCTGCTGAGAGTTCGCTCTAGTGAAAAAAAATGGTGGATGCTCCTTAACAGGAGGAACAGATTAAAAACAGAAACATGAAGCAGGATTTGGATTGATATGCAACATCGTCAGGCTGTGGGCCCAATAATTTATACCACCTGCCTAGGCCCTGATGCCCTGCCCCACCTCCCTCCTACACAGACACCTGCGGTCAGGGTTCTGTACATCTTCAAAATGCAGTTCCAAGCCATTCCATAGAGAGAGAAGGAGAGAAGAGCCAAAGAAATTTGGGGCATGCAGGACAAAGTAAGAAGCATTTGAGAACATCCAGTGCTCTGAGTAAGGAACACAGTGAGTAGCTTGGGAGTCAGTACAGGAGCAATTAAAGGTTTTCTATCTATGTCCTTAAAAGCTGCTGAGTGAATGCTGGAATGAAAGATCGGGGGTTCAGGGCATCTTCCAGGTAAAAAGAAATATTTAAAGGGTCTCAGATTGTGATAATGGCACTGGTTCTGAATATGATTACATTTAGGGACCTTTTTTTAAAGCAATGCTTTAACTAGGATAGAGTTTATTATACACATAAGTAGAAAATAAACTTACTGGACCCTCATAATGGTACTGAAACACACAGTAAAAAAAAGTAAAGGAAGAAGTCAAGTTAGAGGTATGTGGAAAGCAGTACATGTGATCTATACAAAAAAAGTTATAAATTTTTTCAGAGACATATCTAAAATTGGAATGCACATTACCATTTTCTAAATGTTTTCAAATACAGTTCCCCCAGCTATCCTGTGAAATAGCAGGCATCTGTGGACACTTTTTAATCAAATATATATACAAGCAGAAAAGTGCCCAGATCATCGGGTACATACAGCCTGAGGAATTTCCCCAAAGTGAACACAACAATGTAAATCACACCCAGCTTCAAGAAAGGGACCATGGGCAGCATTCCAGAAGCCCCATAGTCACTCACATCCTCCCGTCATGCCCCCCCCCATCAAAGTAACCTCTATTCTGACTCCTCACAGCACAGCTGTGTTGGCATAGTTTTTCAATTTTCATCTTAAAGATGAGGAAAGTAGGGTTCAGAAAGCTGCAGTGACCTTTCCATAGTCACACAATTCTCCAGCCAGACAGACCCAGGTCTCCTGGGTCCCAGCCCAGTGCCCTGTC
The DNA here is from genome assembly GCF_021613505.1 of Equus quagga. NCBI lineage: Eukaryota > Metazoa > Chordata > Mammalia > Perissodactyla > Equidae > Equus > Equus quagga. The sequence goes on from NC_060269.1 coordinate 93,575,471, forward strand.
TTCTACTGCACACTGCTACATTTTCCTCCAATTTCCCAGAAAATAGAGGTGATTTCTGTATGCTACTTGTTGTTCATGTCCCTCTAATACTGAAAGGCAGCTGCAATGATTAACCTGAATATGGTTGTCCAAATATGACTTTTTATAAGAATATTCCAGGCAGCAAACACTACTCCTGGTTGCTGCCTTTCTATCCTATGTTATGAACAGACTCATGCTGAACAAATAAAATGTCTTAACAATTTTTAGTCCTGATGTCACACAGCTAAATAATTACATTCATGTCATCTTTGGAATGCAACATGTTGCTAACATGTTTTTTTGTTTCAAATCCTGGTGAAACAACTCAAATATTATCGAAAGGAATAAGACTTCCAAGCAAGTAGCTACAAGAAAAACACAGAAACAGTGTAATTCTGTTAACAACCAAGTAATAATAAATTCAGTAGTCTCTATAAAGAAATAATATATTTCTTTTAAAAAGTTAATACAATTAAAATTTTAACCTCCCTTAATTTTTCTCTGATTAGCTGACATTTAAATGAGTTGATCTTATGCTCCAATTTTCCTCCAACTTGAGGAAAAAGAATTTGAAGTAATACTGATGACTTTTCAAAGTTATCACCTTACAACTTCCAAGTATCATAGATAGATTAAGCTTGCTCCAAAAATTAACTTGAAGAATCCAGATATTTGGTTTAATGTAGAGTAATTCTGAAATTAACCTCAGTTCAGTAAACAGATCAGAATTCATATAAGCAATACTTTTTAAAAAAGAGAAATGACGGCTATTCTGCTAATACATTTCATATAACTTGCAGATAATGAGCCTACAATAGCTGAAGACCATTAAGATTATGCAGAAAAAAATCACATCCCTAAAAGAGTGGGTAAGCAAGAGCCTTCCCTTCCATTTTAATGTCAGCATTAAACAGCAACTAGAAAATAGAAAAAGTAAAAACAACTACTGAATGAGGCAATATAGAAACACTATTCTTACTACTGCACTGAATTATTCAAAAATATAATGAAATTCCAGGAAACATCAGATGCTGCAGGTACATGAAGATAATTTTGTTTTTATAACCAATTTCAGGCAGATAAATACTAGAATCCTTTCCAATTTCCCCCCTATGAAACTGAAGTGTCACCAAGATTTACAGCCCCTCAAGTTCCCCTTTCAGAGGAACATTCATTTACATAAACAGATAATCCTAGATAAAAATTTCCATTAGACAAAGGTGAAATGGATCAATTTTCTCTGCCAAGACAAATCTTAAATCTTGAACAGATAGGGTCATTATTACACCAGCCCCATTTCAGAAATAATGTATTTTTTAAAAATCAGCCGATAGCAGCCATTTCCAGCTTTCCAATTATCTTTAAGAAAAGCTTATTCTGTGGACAATAAAGCACATTACTGCACAATATGATACAGTCCATAAAGATCACAATGTTTTATGAAAGGTTAAAGAAAGCTCAGCACATTTAGGGGAATGTCATAACCCGCAAAGTCTTTCAAGACTCAGCTGAAGCCATGGGCATGCTGTGCAAACATTGTGCTAGGCAATGCGGTATTCCTTTTTCAGTATCAAAACAGTGAAGGAGAAAGCATATGCCAGGGTGATTCTATTGTGGATCCGGGGACTCCTACAGATAAGATGGGAGAGGAAATCAAGCCACAAGAAATACCTCTCCGTATTTTTGAAGCAACCAGATTCACTCAGAGGAGAGTTACTTGCTGACAAGAAGGCAACTCTATTTTCTTGGTACCCAGTGGCCCGCTTTGTCTTCTCTGCAAGAAACTTTTTCATGCTGTTTCATTAATATTGATAAAACTATCGAGAATTAAGAAGAAAGCCTCTGATTTTTTTCTCCTTCTTTATAAAATGCTCTAGTAGTTTTAAATGGCTAAGGAGGAAGGGATGTGTGCAGCCATACTCACTGTTACAATTAAGTAAAGGAAGTCACAGATTCTTGGATGGCTGATAGAAGACGATTTCAGTATAAAAGTACGGAGACTTGGAGATTAATCCACATTTTCTTTCATACTAACAAACAATCACATGAAACCATTTCGGAGGCCAACGCTCCCTTATCAAATTAAGAGGGGAATAATTCACTCCTCAGAGAGACCTGATCACCTGTTATGGGCAAGACCACAAAGGGGGAAGGGATAAAGGAAACTCAGACTCAGTCCCTCAAAGAATTTATGCATATCATGGAGGGGATGGAGGGTGGACCACTTAAAGGAAATTTTGTGTGTGTGTGTGAGGAAGATTCACCCTGAGCTAACATGCATTGCCATTCCTCCTCAATTTTTGCTTGAGGGAGATTTGCCCTGAGCTAACATCTGTGTGAATCTTCCTCTATTTTTTGTATGCGGGATGCCTCCACAGCATGGTTGATGAGAGGAGTAGGTCCACACCCAGGATCCGAACCCTCGGACCTGAGCCGACAAAGTGGAGCATGTGGAACTTTAACCACTGGGCCACAGAGCTGCCCTCTTAAACGAACTTTATATTTAGATTAAAATTAGAATGTAGAACAGGAGGGAAGGTGATCCAGTCAGATTCACTCAATTTACAAGGACCTTAAAAACAACATGAGCCTGTAAACACTGGAATTATAGTTTAACATAAAGAAAAGCTTTGAAGAAGCTTGAGAGAGTCACTGAGACTTATTCCCCATTATCCAGGGATGGGGAAAATAGCTGCATCTTTTAAGTACTATGAAAAAGAAAAGAAATTATCATAGGAGAATCCACTGAAGCCTAAATTATTATGTTAAAAACTTGGTTTTTAAATAAAATTCAATTCTCTCATATCAAGTACAGTCTTGCAGATTATATAACTAAAATTAGATTAAGTTTAGGAAATAAATTACCCTTGACTTCATCATAATCCAATCAGCTACTTATGCTATATTTGACTATTTTATTTAGAGGAAATAGCAGAGCCGGAGCCAAATATGCTCAGCTTTCTCTTCTAACAGGATAAAACACTTGGGAGATGTGTCCCAGTCCATTCAGGCTGCTATAACAAAATCCCACAGACTGGGTGGCTTATAAACAACAGAAATTTATTTCTCATAATCCTGAAGGCTGGAAGCCCAAGATCAGGGTATAAGCATGGTGGGGTGAGGGCCTCTTCCACGTCGCAGACTCTTCGCTGTGTCATCACGTGGGAAAGGGGAAGGAGGCTCTCTCAGGCTTCTTTTATAAGGCTCTGCCCTCCTGACCTAATTACCTCCCAAAGACCCCACCTCCTACTACCACCACATTGGACATTAGGATTTGAACACATGAACTTGGAGGAGACACAAACATTCAGACCACAGCAAGACATGAGAAGAAAATAGAGAGAATAGGAAAAGTTACTCTGTTCTGTATTTCCAAAAGGCCAAAATGGCCAAAACAGCAAGACAGAATGAAGCCCCCTAGTTATAATTTGGATGATAGAGATTTACAGGTTAAAAAATAGATGAGATTGGATTGCATCTTTCTAGGGTGGAGCCAGTTAGACTGAATAGAGGCAAATCTCCTCTCTTGATTGAACATTCTCATCTTGCACTAGAAAGAGGAAACCAAAACACCAGCATTCCCCCTCTAAATGTTGTCCATCCTCAACTTCTTGCCAGTGCTATTCTTTGTGCCTTCACTAGCCCAGAAGAGGGAACACCAGGGGAAAGTCCAGGAGAAATTTCCCTTCCATGTCCATGTAATGGTGCATACCTATGAGCAAATTACTTAGTGGGAATAGGAAATAAGTCTTCAGTCATGTAACGACATGGGAAAAATAATTTTATACTTACAATTGGCACCAGACTCTGTCTAGGGGGAAAAATCACCTTGATAAGTACTTGGAATAGGAGACGAGCTCTTAGGGGGCCAGGCTGTGCTAGGAATAAGACAAGGAGAGGAATGTGCTTGCTTTTCCAATGGTGAGGAGGAAGTCGGGCTAGGAGGGAAGCAGGTGGATACAGAGAAATGGCAGAAGGCTGTAAGGTCCACAAAATGACCTGTCAGAGTCTTCCAAATTTTTAGTAAAACCCACAAAAAACTCACCAAATGTTTGATGTGAGTGGATTTCACATAGAAACTAGTAAAAGAGAAAAATAGTAACTTGAAGCAAAAACATCAAATGCCCCTGCAAAGGTAGGAACAGACCAAGAACCCATGAGGCAACGAAATCAGAACTCTTCAGGAAACTTACCCTCTGAAGGGCAGTGGGATTGGAGGTGGGAAGAAATCCTATCTTGCTCTCAAGGTCGGAGAGGTCCCAGGTGTCGGTCAGGGAGAAATTGTCTAAGCTACCTTTTGGTTTGCAAGGGATCTCTACAAGAGAAGTCAATAAGGGAAAAGTGAATGAGGAACTTGTGCTATCACTTTTACAAACACACTTTTCTGAGTGTAAGTGCACCTTAAATGTCATTTTAACTTTTTATGCGCATGTAAATAGCTATTATATCAGTTGCTGGAATATTAGTCATAACATCTAATGATGTGGAGATTGTTGCCTTATAAAACTCACAGCTGGGTAGCTACATGGCTCAAGGCAAAAGCCTATTTTAAAATCCATTGCTTTAGGAGGAGAATGTTTATTAAAACATTATATCTATTAAAAATATATGATGCATCATTGGTCATTCTCTGTGTTGCAGTGCCAACCATAGTTTTTCCAGCAAGGCTTTTTGAGTTGATACCTGAAAACCTGGCAAGGTTCATGGCCTCATAATTTACCAGTCCATCAAAAAATAAATAAATCCCAATAACCAGAAAGTAAATCACCAAAGGTGCCTGCACAGCAGCCCATAAACTCATGTTTACACAGGCTCCGTGGGGCTGCAGCTGTTGTCGTCAGTCAAATATTTCTAAGCTTGTAGGGAAGTGAATGTTCAAAAAGGAATGAATGCTTGATCTCTCTGTAACAGAAGTTAAATGAATTAATAATTAAGATACAGTAGGTGGGGCTGATATATGTAAAATACAGAAGTGAGACAGGAAAAAAAAATCATAGGCTAACAACTGGGAAGACAAGGGCTGAATAAACGTGTAGAAAGACTGTAACTTTATGTAAGGAAGCTGGACCTACCTTCAGCAGTTCTCACAATGTTACTTAAATCATAGAGGAAAATGGATTTTTCATCATTTAACAGCATCAAACTTAACAGCAACAAACTAAGAATAACTCATAGGGCTAAAGAACTTCCAAAGAGATACTCTGTCTTTCTTAATATGCCATCAGTCCCATCCTGCTGCCTACTTTTATTTAAAAAGATTAATCTATGGATTTTCTATCACCTAAAATAAATATTTGATGAAGATATATGTTTGGTCTGGACCCATTAGAAGTTCCATAAACATATGACACACTGAATCCAAGTCCCTCAATTGTGCTTGTTTTCCTTTCTGCTACCCAACTTTGCACCATTATTTGGCTCAACACTATTTCCATTAGGGTAGACAGACAGGCAGAGATGAAAATGTTCAAAGAGGGTGAGCGTCACAAGGCACATGGAAACATTTTTCAATAAGACTGAAATTTGAGATTTAAAAGAAGGCTTACCTTTGACTTTCAACTATCTTAATTCTCTATTCTTCTCTCATGGGGATGTGGAAGCAATGAAAAGGGTCATTACTGAAAAGTGGAACTAAGTAATTGAGTAACTTTGGCTCAGCCAATGGCATAGAACCTATAAATCTATCCTGCTGAGAATCTAATCGTGTCCTCTGTTTGGTGCTGAGTGGCTTCTCTGCTTTCCTTTTCTCCACACTCAGTCGCTGGTCTGTAGGATGGCTCTTCTGTACCACCCAGTTCCCTGCTTCAAGACTGAGGCACTCACTTCCCCGGCTGCCTGGGTCTGTTGGCTGCCTGTGGTCACAGCTGAGTCTCTCCTGGAGTATTGCCCTCAGGAGAAAGGAGCTGCCTCACGCCAAATTAGGCAAACTCCCCTGCGGCAGCCACTCATCCATCCAGTGACTGTGCAGTGTGGAGATAGAAAAGCCTAGCCCCCTCATCCCAATTCACCCTATCTCTGAAGGTCTCTTCAAACTTCAGAGCTTCAGGTGGGATGAGCTCAGGGCTCTGCTGCAACGGCATCACAGTCAACTCTCCTTCTGCCCATCCTGCTTCCCAAACAAGTGTTGTTCCTAAAAGATTCTTCAATAAATTTCCTACACAAAAATCTCTGGCTCAGAGTCAACTCCCCAGAACCCTACCTACAAAAGGGTCCCTCTTAATTACAGCAAAATTGGACTGAAACCTAGAGAGGAAAGGCCTCATTGAGAACCCCTCAATGTCCATCTGTTGCCACTATTTTTGTCCCTGACTCCTCCCTATGCTCCCCTCCCTAAGAGGCATCCTGTTGCTAATAGCCACCTACCTTTACTAAGGGAGAGAAATCATATTGAGCTTTATAGAAAAGTGGGGCTGGGGAAAGGAGATATGGAATAACTCAGCAGTACAGCAAATGTCTCAATATCATCTCAGTCAATACTCGTTGGCCTTCCTGGGGCAACCTTGGTCACATTCCTGGGGCAGGAAGAGGAAACAGAGCTCAAGTTGAATAGCTGATGATGATTCCCAATAAGAAATAGACCCATTCTCGGGGGCCAGCCCCGTGGCTGAGTGGTTAAGTTCGCGCGTTCCGCTGCAGGCAGCCCAGTGTTTCGTCAGTTTGAATCCTGGGCGTGGACATGGCACTGCTCATCGAGCCACAATGAGGCGGCATCCCACATGCCACAACTAGGAGGACTCACAACTAAGAATATACAACTATGTACCGGGGTGCTTTAGGGAGAAAAAGGAAAAAAATAAAATCTTTAAAAAAAAAAGAAATAGACCCATTCTAACCAATTTCCACCTTAGTAAATCCGTTACTATCTTGAACAAAGCTCTCTGCTATAGCCCACCTGGGACCCTACAGTGACTGGAAATTTCAAAGCTTTCTTACCTTAAAGTGTTAGAAGGTCCAGTCACCTCCACTCACCAAATCCTTTCTCCAACTACCAACTTGTAATAGGTAAAATTATTCTCTCATCCTTAGAGTTGTTCTTCCAGGCTTGTTCGGAGGAAGAATAACTGCCTAAAAATGTAGAGTTTTTACTTTGGCAGTCATGGTGCATCAGTTTCCTATTGCTACTGTACTAAATTACTACAAACATAGTGGCTTAAAACAATACACTTATTATCTTACCCTTCTCTAATTCAAAAATCTGAAATGGGTCTTACAGGCTAAAATCCAGGTGCTGGCGGGACTTCCTTTTGAAGGCTCCAGGAAAGATTCTATTTCCTTACCCTTTCCAGCTTCTAGAGGCTGCCCGCATTCCTTGGCTTGTGGACCCATCCTCCATCTTCTAAAGCCATCATTGTAGCATCTTTAAACCTCTCTCTTTCTCTCTCTGCTTCTATTATTACATCACCATTTTCTTACTCTGACCCTCCCAGCTCCTTATAAAGATCCTTGAGATTGATTACATTGGGGTCACTGGATATTCCAAGATCCAAGATCATCTCCCCATCTCAATATCTTTAACTAAATCATGGCTACAAAGTCCCTTTTGTCATGTAAATTAATATATTCATAGGTTCCAGCCATTAGAACATGGACATCTTGGGATACAGGGGGCCTAATTCAGTCTACCTTACATGGCTCTTCATTTTTCCAAGGAAATGAAAAAGAATGATCTAAATCCTCCAGGAGAACTAGTCTGAAGTTCAAGTCACAGTCTCACCTCATAAATATCGATTCAGCCTCTTCTCCCCAGTGCTGCAGCTGCATAATTAGATACCATTGTGCGAATAGAAGCTCACCCATTCAGCAGCCTGAATTCTGCTAACTCAGCTGGGAGCCTCCAAATTTAGCCAAGCTGTATTTGTGGAAATCTTTCCCGGGTTTACAGGGGTGGAGAGCTAGGATCACAACCTTCTTTGAAACAGGCAAAACTGAAACAACTTTGTGACTGACAGTACAATCAACTATTTTCATGTATAATTCAAGAATCAAAGAAAATGGAATTGTAGAATTTGATAATCTGCAGGGCTCCTGGGGGACTTATTTAATGAATTCTTTCATTTTACCAGTGAGAAAACTAAGGAGCAGAAAGATTAAGTCAAGCTCGCCAGGCTCTAAGTAGCAAACCTGATACTCGGTCTCCTTACGTTCTGGTCCACTGCCAGGAGGGGATGAAGGGAGAAAGAAAGAAAAACAGGCAGGCAGGCAAAAAGGAAGGAAGGGAAGGAGGGAGGGAGAGGAGGAGGGATAGAGGGAGGACTGGAGGGAGAGAAGGAGGAAGGAAGGAAGCAAGGAGAGAATTAAAATGATTTGGGCATCCATCCTGCACCAGACTTCACACAAGTCACTTTGCTGCATGTATCTTATGTCACCCTTACAAATATCCTGAGAGACAGAACTACTGGTCTCATTTTTATAGATCAGGAAACCAAGGTTCAAAGAGATCCAGTATATCCACTCACGTTCAGACACCTAACACAGTCAGCTCTCAATAAATGAGGATAAAGGAAGAGAGGAATGAAAGTTGTCTAATCCAAAACGCTGACTTAAACAAAACTAGTTAGAACTTGGTACCAAATGAATTTATATAAACATATTTCCTTTTAATTATATCTAATATTTAGGAACACATTTACCACTCACAGATGCTCAAAAGTGTAAAAATAATTTTAGTGCAACTCATTAGGAACACTAAATACCACATGTGTCACTTGATGAAAACTGCTAAAAGCTTGCTAAAAATCTAATTTCTATTTGCTTCCTAGTTAATCTCTTCTTTTTAATGTTAGAACAGAACCAAGTTGGACATAAAAGTAGACTCAGTGCCTCAGTGTTCCTCTTCCTTCCCTTTCTCACTTAATTCCTTGACCTTGTCTTTGCAGTGTTTGAATCCACAGCCTTCCAAATTCCCTTTGCCTTTGCTTACAGTAAACCATCGCTTCCTCTTTAAGGGCCCATTGGCTCAGGAATGGGGCCCAGAACTAACCAGATTGTCTAGCTGGAGGAGACTGATGGTTACCAGACAGCTGCAGGCAATGAAAGCCTTTAGATATGTGGATGTTTGCACTGATTTGAGGTAATTTTTATATGTTATGCCCTTTTAATACACTTTCTATTAATCCAAAAAAGAAAGAACACAATCCCAAACAATTGAGAAACGACCATGGCTAAGAAGCTGAGATGTAAACTTAGCTTCCCAGGACTCCCAAGCCTCTGCTCCTTGCCATTCACTGCCTACAAAGCAGGAAACACTGGAAAACCATATACAAACCCAGCATCATTTTGAATTATGCTACAAAACAGGACCTGGAAAGTTGTACATGAAGTGAATTTTCATTAAAACAATCACAAGTTGCCATTTACTTTGAAGATATTTACAGAGACGTGTTCCACAGGAAGTCCCACAAATAAGCTTATTTTCCTGTCTGGAATGCTCCTCCAGCTCCCCCTCCACTCACCCTACCCTATCACACACACACACACACACAAACACATCTTCACCTGCCTGACTCTTTTCACCCCTCCTCCTCACTTCATCAGGAAGTCTCCCTAGATCCTCGAGACTACATTCAACCCCCTCTCATCCTCTCATTGTCTCTTTAGCTCTTATCACGGTTGTCAGCTCACTCATCATTTGTTAGTAGACTAAGATAATGTTAGGCACCAGATTCTGGAGCCAGTCTTCTGGGTTCAGATGTCAGCTCTGTCACTTACTAGCTATGGGATCTTGAGCAGATTTCATAACCTTCCATACCTCAATTTTCTCATCAGCAAACTGGAGATGTGAGAACCCACCTCGTAGGATTGTTGGGTGGAATATGCAAGATAATGCATGTAAAGTATTAGAAGTGTCTGACACATTGTAGGTTCTACACAAGGGTTTGCTATTATTATCCATGAGCTGTTGATCTTCACTCTCTACACTGTAAGGTGCATGCAGGCTACAGCTGGTTCTCTTTTGTTCCCCACTATATTTCCAGTACCTAGTATCTGCATTCAATAAATACTTTTTGAAGGATTAAAGATGTAAAGTCCCAGCATTTCCTCTGACATCACTAAATCTGTCTATCTTATTCATGGACTCAGCCACATTCTCTGTTGTCACCACTGCTGGAACTGCGATCACCACTGTTGCTCCAGCACCTTTACTGATACTTTCAAATATCTTTAGTTCTAATGCCTATGGCACCAGACTCAGAAAAAAAGAGTGACAGCTCTAAAATATAGTCATTCTACAGCAGCAATTTAACATGTTGATTCAGCTTTCATTTCAAAGGTAACAAAAATACCTGGCTAAGCTTCAATGACAATAGAGAAGGCCAGAGTTTACGCTTGGTAAGGAACAAAGCCCACAGAAATCCAACAAGCACAAATTCACAGCAGTATCCACCAACAAGGTACAAAACAATAAGAACAGAAACAACAGTACTAAGATGCCTTCCAGGGAGGCATCATAGCAGAGATGTCATGAGCACAAGATGTAGATGCAGACCGTCTGGGTTCCAAGCCCAGCTCTAGCATTTACTAGCTGTGAAATGCTAAGCAAGTTTCTTAACTTTTACTGTGTTTCAGCTTCCTCATCTGAAAAATGAAGATAAAAATAGAACCAGTCTCCTAGTGTTACTATAAGGATTAAACAAATTACTTTTGGTGAAGAACTTGGAACAGTGAGTAGCACATAAGAAGCATTCAATGAATCTTCGTTATTTTTGTTAATTCAAAGAGTGTTATGACTTTGTTAAATTAACATTTGTTAAGTGGAGCACTGGGTGCTGGGCGGTGAGCCATGATTCAACAAATGACCACAACAGAAATTGACATAGAGAAGTTTATTACTCATAGGTCCCAGAGAAAGTACACAATGCACCTCAAGGGGCCACACAAAGAGGTCAAGACAAGGTGCAGGCAGAGAGAGCGCAGTAGGATCTGAACCATGAGCCTTTATTAGGGTCCAGGGGTGTAGTGCTTGGGGTTCCCAGGCTAAGGCCAGATTGGTCAATTCAAACCAAAAAGAGCAAGGTTTTGGTAAACTCTATGGAGGTCTTATTTAATGGGTGCACAAGTGAAGGCCCTGGGAGGTGGGGGAAACTGTTGGTCACAAAGGCAACTGGGGAAGTCATGTCAGGAACTTACATGTGCTTGTGACTCTGCAGGCTGTTATCTAGGGCATGTGTTTGCAGGAGGGGGCTCGTGTCAGTTTAAGGCCCCCACAAGTCACTTGGCCAAACAAAACAGATGCCAAGGCAGCCATACCATGAAGCAGCTTAGCTAAACTCTGGACAAAGAGTTTTTACAAACATTATCTCAAAGGACCAGTGAAGAGAATTCTCCATGCAAATGTTGCATACACGCCTACGCACACACATATCCTAATCCCCACCACTACTTCACATTAGCACTACACTTTGAGGCAGTAAGTGCACACTCTCTCAGTCCTTTTCCTGGGGCTCTGGTATAAATCCAAGGGTTCTGCCTGTTGCTCTGTCCCTCAATGCGACTCTTAACCCTCTTAAGGCAGGCAGCTTGTATCAAGTCAGCAGCACTGCCATCTTTGCAGCTGAGGTGTTCCTTCTCAATTGAGGCTTTCCCATGAGAAAAGGAGCTTCCTATTTACATTTTCTGATACACACAAACACCAATCTTCTATCCATCTTCTAACCCAGTATTTATGAAACCTGAATACATTTGCAGATCTACAGAGTTCTATGGACTCCTGTTTAAGAGCCATATTCCAATCTTTAGACATATGAAGAAGATAACTCATTTTAAAAATTAGAGCTTATCAAAATCTATAAAACCAGATCCAATTTTCTCTTTCAAGTCTCTTTCTTTGGCTCAACAATTATCCACTGAGTGCCTAGTACACACTAGATACTTTGCTAGGCACTGAGGATGCAATGATAATCAATTATAGACCTGTCTGCCCACATGGAGCTAAAAGTCTACCTTGAGAAGTGTGCAAAAAAAGCAGGTTCAGAGAAGTAGTTTATCCAAGGCTACATAGACAATAAAAAGTAGAATTCTGCTGGAAAAAAAACAAGAAAACTCTCCTGACTCTAGTATAACGCTTGCTTTTAAAAAGAAATTTTAATTATTCAAGAAGGTTGGACTTTAGAAATCACAGAGATGACTGCTCAAACTTCAGGTTAAGGGAAATCCCAGAGAATCCACAAAACCATAGCTTTTTTAACCCATTAAGAGAGCTGAGGACACAAATAAAGCCAAATTAATTAAAATCTATACAGTTTATGATCCCACTCTAGGAGAGAGGAGACTAGAGAATGCTTTCATCCTTTGTGAAGTAGCAGGAGGCAGAACGCACTGTAGAGAGGAAGAAGGAGAAACTATATGAATCTTAAAAAACTACTAGCACCTGTATGGACTAGCTTGACATGGTGGAATTCCAAGGAAGCCCATCCACAGAGTGAAGATGCATCCACCTGCCAACACTTTACCGTAAGCCTTCATCAAGTACATAGGAGTACTGAAGATTGGGGAAAAGTTGGGAAATCAGAGAGCTATGCCTGAGGCATGAGAGGACTTCCCCAGGTACAAGGTGGCATCCCAATGAAGGCTGGGGTCAGGGCAGAAGAGCTGAAAGAAATCTGTCTGAGAAAGTCTGTGCTTTCACCTAGATCAAGACAGTTGCAACTAAAGCCAGAAATGAGGCAAGACAACTGAGAGGAATTCCTCAAGGCACTGCAGACTTTCATTAAGTGCAAGGCACTGGATGCCAAAGGCTGGAAGCAGAGCAGCAGGAAGAAAGACCTCCTGAGGTGAATGAAGTCAGAATTAGAAAAACAAAGAGAACTTCCAAGGGGCCAAAACAGGCTGGAAGCATAGAGGTCTCTGAAATCTTGCTAGTGCTCAGATTACAAGCCTTAATGATGGGAAAGTCCTGATTCTGTCCTGAAAACAGTTGAAGTCAGTGGTAAACTAATCTAACTAAAGCTGAAACAATACCCACACACCTCAAATATACATCAGATTCACTCAACACCCAAATTAGGGCCTGAAAGAAGAAAGGGTATGACCTTTTGGGGGTAAATATTAATTACTTCAATCTATACTTATATATTTTATTCACAATGGCCAACATACAATAAAAAAATTATGACACAAAAAAGCAAGAAAATATGAGCAATAATCAAATGAGAAAATCAACAGAATCAAACTCTAGAGAGCTCAGATGTCAAAATTTTCAGGGAATAATTTCAGCATAATTATGATAAATATGCCCAAGAATTTGGTGGAAAAGGTGCATAACATGCATGAATCAATGGAGTGGATAAAGGAAACTATAAAAAGGAACCTAACTGAAATGCCACAAATGAAAACAGTATCAGTATCCGCAATGAAGAATACATTTATAAGCTTAACAGTAGGCTATTAACAGCAGAGAAAAGAAGCAGTAGACTTGATGACAAGTCATTATCCAAAATGAAACTAAAAGGGGAAAAAAGAGTGGAAAAACTACAATAGAGAGTCCATAATCTGTAGGACAATTAATATTAAACTGCCTAATAAATATTTAATTGCATCTATGAGAGATAGAAAATGGGTCAGAAAAAATATTAACTACATGACAATCAAGAATTTTTCAAAATTGATGAAAAATCTCAAATCCAAAGGATCAAACTGTTTCAAAGTAACTTACTGGCAGCCCAGAACAGCAATCAACTATATTTAGAGGAATGTGAAAATACCCATGAAGTAACAAAGTAAAACTCACATCCACCAAGAAATCAAAATTTTCCAGGCATATGAAAAAAGTAGGAAAATATAACCCATAATGAGGAAATAGTTAATTGAATCCCAATCAAAGATGGCACATATTATAGAATTAGCAAAGAAGAACACTACAGGAGTTATTATAAATATATTCTATATGTTGAGAAAGTTGAACAGAGACACGAAAAATGTAAGAAAGATTCAAACCAAAGTTTTAGAGATGAAAAATACAGGATGTGGGGTGAAAAATATACTGGATAGGACTAATTGCAGATTAAACATAGTAGAAGAAAAAGATTAGTGAATTTGAAGCTTTAGATACTATATAAAATGGAAACAGAGAGAGAAAAGAGAATTTTAAAAGTATGACTAGAGCTCAGCAAGCTATGGAAAAACATCATGCAGCCTAGTATATGTGAAATTGTAGTTTACAAAGGAGAGGAGAGGGGCATGGGACAGAGAAAATGTTTGAAGAAATTATGACAACAAACTTCTAAATTTGGTAAAAACTATAATCTTACAGATCCAAGAAGCTCAAGAAACATGAACAAAACCAAGAATAAGAAACATGAAAAACTACACCAAGGCACACCATAATCTTGCTGCTCAAAATCAATTATACAGAGAAAATATATTAAACAACCAGAGTAAACACACACACTACAAAGAGAGGTAATAAAACAAGGTTGACGGCAGATTTTCCATGGGAAACCATGCAAGCAAGAAGACAGTGAAGCAACATCTTTAAAATATGAAACAATACTATCAATCTAGAATTCTATAACCAGTGAAAGCATCTTTCAAAAACAAGGGTGAAATAGCCTTTTTCAGACACAGAAAAGCTGAAAGAATCCATCACCAACAAACCCACACCACGAGAAATGTTAAAGAAAGTCCTCCAGGCAGAAGGAAAATGATACCAGTTGGAAATACGGATCTACATAAGGGAATGAAAAGCATCAGAAAGGGTAACTATTTGATTAAATATATTAGATATTTTTCTTATCTAAATCTCGTCAAAAGTCAACTGACTTAACCAAATATAATAGTAACATATTGTGCAGTTTATAGCAAATATGAAAGTAAAATATATGATAACACAAAGATTGGGGTAAAGAAATGAAATACACTACTTCAGGTCTTAACTATATGTGAAATGGTGTAATATTACATGAGGGTAGACTCTTACAAGCTAAAGATGTATACTATAAACCCTAAAGTAAAACTAAACTAACAAAACAAAAAGTTAAAGCCTTAAGCCAAAAAAGGAGGTAAAATGAAATCATGAAAAAATGTTCAATTAATCCCAAAAAAGGCATAGAAAGAGAGAAAAAACAAAGAAGAGGTGGAACAAAGAGAAAATAAATATCAAAATGATAGGTTTAAACCTAACCATATCAAAATCATACTGAATATAAATGGTTTAAACACCCCAGAGTTTGGCAAACTGGATTAAAAAGAAAGCAAGTCCCAACTAAAATGTTGCCTGTAAGACACATTTGTTAAATACTAAGATATAAACAAGCTGAAAGTCAAAGAATGTAAAAAGATAAAACTTGTTAATAAAAATAAAACTAGACTGGATATATTTATATCAGAAAAAATAGGTTTCAGAGTAGAGAATATTACCAGGAATAAAGAAGGTCATTTTGTAATGATAAGGGGGTCAAATCATCAAAAGGACATAATAATCTTAATGTTTATTGACCTAATAATAGAGCTCCAAAATACGTGAAGCAAACTGATAGAACTACAAGGAGAATTAGACAAATACACATTTATAGACAGAGATTTAAATACTGTACTCTCAATTACACAGAAAATCAAGATATAGAGGAGATTTGATCACGGATGAATCTCAAAATAATTATACTGTACAAAAGAAGCCAGACAATAGAAAGTATAAACTATGATTTTATTAAAGCAGAACTTGGAGGAAATTTAAAGTACTAAATGTGTATACTAAAAATAAAGAAAGATCTCAAATCAATGATCTCAGTTTCCACCTTAAGAATCTAAAAAAATGAGAGTTAAAATTAAGAGTAACTCGGGGCTGGCCCCGTGGCCGAGTGGTTAAGTTCGCGCGCTCCACTGCAGGCGGCCCAGTGTTTCGTTGGTTCGAATCCTGGGCGCGGACATGGCACTGCTCGTCAGACCACGCTGAGGCAGCGTCCCACATGCCACAACTAGAAGGACCCACAACGAAGAATATACAACTATGTACTGGGGGGCTTTGGGGAGAAAAAGGAACAAATAAAATCTTTAAAAAAAAAAAATTAAGAGTAACTCAAATAGAAACAGAAATTAAATCTCTTACAGAAAATTGAAAAGGAGGGAATACTCCCCAACTTACACCATGAGACACTATGAGACAAGCATTACCCTGATACCAAAATCAAAGCCATTACAAGAAAATTGCAGATCAATATTCCTCACGAAAATAGACATAAACATTCTAACAAAATTTTAGCAAATTGAATCCAATAATATATAAGAAAAGATAATACACCATGACCAAGTGAGGTTTATTCCAGGAATGCAAGGTTGCTTAAACATCTGAAATCTATCTATGTAATTCACCATATTAGCAAACTAGAAAAGAAAAACTATACAATATTTGCAAAAGATGCACATAAAGCATTTGACAAAATCTAACATCCATTCCTGATGAAATCACTCAGCAAAGAAGTATTGAAGGGGATTTCCTCAACCTGATAAAAGGCACCTATGAAAAACTTATAGCCAACATCATACTTAAAGATAAAAGACTAGAACAAGACAAGAATATCCACTCTCACCACTTCTATTCAACCTTTAAGGAAATACATAGACAACTGTTTTCCAGAATGGTGCAAAGGAAATCCAATGAAGAAAGGTTAGTCTTCTCAACAATGATGCTGGAACAACTAGATATCCATGTGCAAAAAATAAACTTCAATCTATACCTTGTACCACATGCAAAAATTATCTCAAAATGGATCACTGACCTAACTGCTAAAACCTAAAACTTTAAAACTTATAGAAGAAAACATCAGAGAATGACTTTTGTGACCTTGTGATAGGCAAAGATTATTTAGATACAGCAAAAGCAAAATCTATGAAAGAACAAATTGATAAATTAGACTTTATCAAAATTAAAATTTTCTGCTCTTCAAAAAATACTGTTAAGAGAATGAAAAGATAAGCCACAGGCTGGAAGAATATATTTCCAAAAGATATATATGATTTAAAAAAAAAGTATTCAGAATAAATAAAGATCCTCAAAATTCATAAGAAAACAACTCTATTTTTAAAAGGACTAATGATTTGAACATACAGTTCAGCAAAAAAAGGTACACGAATGGCAAATAAGCACTAAAAACATGCTTAACATTGTTAGTAATCAGGAAAATGTCAATTAAAATCACGAGATACTCCTATGCACCTATTTGAATGGATAAAATTAAAGGTTAAAAACAAATAAATAGAGACTGGCCATGCCAAGTACGAGTGCAGATATGGAGGAACAGAACTCTCATAGACTGATGGAAGAACTATAAAATAGTACAACAACTTTGAAAAACAGTTGGTAGGTTTTTTTTTAAGGGTTACCACAAAATCCAGTCATTTCACTCTTACATATGTATCTAAGATAAATGAAAGAATATAGCCATATAAAGACTTGTACACAAATGTTCAGAGCAGCTTTATTTTTAATGGCCCAAACTGGAAGAAATCTAAATGTCCATCAACGGGTGAATGGATAAACACTATGGTATATTCATACAATGGAATACTACTCAGCAACAAAAATGAATAAACTATTGATACTGCTACATCATGGCTGAATCTCAAAATAATTAGGATGAATGACAAAATTAGTATTATTTATATGATTCCAAGTATATAAAATTCTAGAAAGTACAAACTAATGTACAGTGACCAAAAGCAGATCAATGATTGCATAGTAATGAGGAGGGTATGGAGAGGTTAAAGGAAGAGGCAATGAAAAACTTTTGGAGACACTGTATTTCAACACATATATGAGCAAGAAACAACCGAAAAGTAAAAATTAGAAAGCAATATCATATACAATAGCATCAAACAAATCTAAAGTACTTAAAAACTTGACAGCTTTACAAGACCTCTACCCTGAAAACTACAGAACATTTTTGATAAAAATTAAAGGTTTGAATAATTGGAGATATTTACCATATGCATAAATTTGAATTTTCAACATTATTATCCATTCTGCCCAAATTGATCTACACATTCAATGCAAACTCTACCAAAATCCCAGCAGTCTTTTTTGAAGAAATTCACAAATTGATTCTAAAATTAATATGAAAATGCCAATGGCCTAGATTATACAAAATAGTACTTTAAAAAAACAAATTTGAAGGACTTACATTAGCTGATAAAGCTATCAAGACAGTGTGGTACTGGCTAAAGGATAACATAGATAAATAGAATAAAATAGACAGTTCAGAAATACACCCACACATATGTGGTTAACTGATTATCAACCAAGGTGCCACGTAAATTTATTGGTGAAAGAAAATCTTTCTGCAGATGGTACTGGAATAATTAGATATCCACGCAGAAAAAAAGTAAACCTCAACTCCTACCTCACTCCACACACAAAAATTAAGGTATGTAAAATTATGATGTAACATAGGTCTCTACATAAATGCTAGAACCGTGATGTTTCTAGAAGAAAGCATAGAACAATATTTTCACACTTTAGATGGTAAAGATTTCATAGATAGAATAAAATTGCTAACCATAAAAAAAAGTATCTTGTCCTTTTAAAATATTATAAAAAGTCCCTTTACTACCATCCACAATACTATCTCCCCACTTCCTTCTCCATTACAATAAGCTCTTTATAAGTAATTGGTGGTGGTGGTGTCAATATTGTGTTATTGCGGGTGGTGGTGGTGTTGAGATTGTGCTTTGTGGTGGCAGTGGGCGCGCACTAGAGGTAGAGGAGAAAGAAGTACCAGTAGAGACTAAGTGGAGGAGGAGAGAGAGGAGGAAGAAAGAAAAGGAGGAGGAGAATTTAGCTATTCCTGTTCTAAAAGACAAATATGAATAATTCCAGTTCTCATTGTTGCAAACAATGCTACAATGAAGAGCCTGTACATGTCCCCTTGTGCACACGAGCTAGTTTATCTTTAAAGAGTGAAATTTGATGGTCACAAAAATTGACCTCAAAGTGCTTGTACCTAATGAGAGTCTAAGAGCACATAAGGCATGAAGAAAAAAAAGAGAAAGAGAGAGAGAAACCTTCTGTAATACCACTGTAATTGATTCCCTTCTTAAAGTATAAAAAATGCTTAGTTATGGTTTTGAAAACGCCCACAGTTTAGTGAGAGACAGACACATATACAAAGAATCACATAATAATGGAATAGGAACTACAGCATAGGTATGTGAAGTTACTCAGGAGTAAAAAGTAGGAAATTGTCTAAGAAAGTCAAGGGAGGCTCAAAAGAAAGGTATTTGAACTGAATCTGAAAGAACAAGCCATCTGCCAAATAGAGACAGAAGGAAGGGAAAAGTCCTGGAGGAGGGAAAGAGCATAACAAATCAACAGAGTGGCCGCAACTCTCCCTTTGGATGCCATCTGGATATAGGTTTCCCAGAAACTTCAAGAAAATCAAGATGTTAG
The DNA here is from genome assembly GCF_021613505.1 of Equus quagga. Taxonomy (NCBI): domain Eukaryota; kingdom Metazoa; phylum Chordata; class Mammalia; order Perissodactyla; family Equidae; genus Equus; species Equus quagga. The sequence goes on from NC_060269.1 coordinate 93,594,870, forward strand.
TCAGAGCTGGAAATATTCTTCAACCAACTTCATATTTTACAGATGATGCATCTGAAGCCCAAGTCCAGGCTGACTTCCCCAAAATCATAAGCTTGTTAGCGAAAAATTCAAGGGCAAAACTCAGGTCCACTTAGTTTTAGTCCAGTATTTTTTTTACTACCATGAGCTGCCTCCATGAGCAACAAGGAGGGTTACAAAACAGGGCACTCCTACTGTAATGAATATCCTTTTATCCCAAATACATCAGGTTCAAATAAATAATACTATTTTCAAACAATATACAAAGGTAATTGTTATGGTGTTTCTCTAGTCCCATAAAATTCTAAAGGTCTTCTGATTCAGAATATGTCTTATTGTTAAACATGGCTTTTTTAGCCTCATTTTTAAAAACTGACAATCCATGAATGCTATGTAGAATAACTCTAAACTTACCAGAATATTAATAAATGGAAGCTTAATAAATCATTTATAAAATAAGCAAATTACATATTGAATGTTGAATGTACACTTCATGCCATACACTGCATTAAGCACTCTGGAGCATACTAGGGTACAGAAGACATTGCCTGCTCTGCAGTTTATTTGTGTTACTTAGTAGTTTAACTCATAAGCTATGACATCTAGGTTTATATTCTGGCTCCACTTACTTGCTATGTGATCTTGGCCAAATAATCAAATCTCTTTAAGCTTTGATTTCCTCCTCTATAAAATGAAGTAATAAAATTACCCAGTTTATGAGTCGTAGTGAATATTAAATGAAATGAATTCAAAGCACTCATCATACTGCTTGATACATAGCAAGTGGTCATCAATGGGTATTGTTTGCCATCATCATAACCACAATTTTTATCATCTTCATCTTGTCATCATAGTCTAGGTCTATGACTTAGCTTGGGTTCTCTAGAAAACAGAGCCTAAATCAAGATTAAGTGCTGGTGCTTTCTTTGGGAAGCACAAACCAGGGCAGTGAAAGTAAGGAAAAAAGAGAAATGAGGCAAGGAAGAATGGAAAGCTATACAAAATGACTTATTACTCTACTGGCCACTGTAGTATAATGAATTGTAAAAAGACAAAGCAGATCCTTCAGCAGAAGCATCTGCTTGACCAGACAGGACTTCAGATGAGCCATGTGGCTTTATGGTTGGAACAGTCCATAGAAAAGAGAGGAAAGGGGCAGGAGTATTTACCTTCTCCCTCCCATCTTCAGTTTCCCATTGGTCAAAGTTTGCTCCATGGGAATTAGCACCACCACATATGTGGGCTGTGTTATCCAGCTCTTTGGGTGGCCACTTACAACGCCAGCTACTACACCCAGTCCTGTGGGATTTCATTCAAGTCTAAAAGTGATGAAAGAGGTCAGAAATTCTGAGTTGTAGCCAGTAAACCTTACTGCGCTACAGCAACCACATGTGTCACTGTCAAACCATTAATAGCATGGTCTAGGAAACCAGCATGCTGAGGGAATCTGAGCAGGACATAAGATCTGTGTCAGATCAAGATCTCTAATTCTCACATACCAACAGCCTGAAATTAGAGACCTCTAATAAAGATGTATTAGTCAGGTTTTGCTGTAATAATGCTGCATAACAAACAATGGCCAAATTTCAGTGATTTAAAACAAAAAACATTTATTTCTCCCTCACAGGTCTGCAGGTCAGCAGTGGATTGTCTGGTCAATCAGGTTCAGCTTGGCTCATGCTCAGTTGGTTCCTTGTATCTCTGATTCTGGGACTTAGGCAAAAGGAGCTATAGCTACATATGGCATTTCTTCTCAAGGCAGAGAGCAGGAGCAGAAGAGAGGCCAGTGAGAAGTTGCCATGCCTCAAATCCTTGGCTCAAAGCTGGCACGCTGGCACTTCTGTGAAAAATAGCAACAATAACTCACAAAGCTCAAGTTTATAATCCACATTCTTCTCCTAAAGTCCTGAGCAGTTCCCCTAGTGATGAGGATTTTTAGGATGCTTAATTTTAAAACAGTTTATGATGAGGATTTTAGGCTGGTTACTTTTAAAACTACAGATGAGATTCAGGCTCCAAGGAGTGGAATTTGTTTGCCCCTTTCTTGGGAAACATTTACATTTCTAAGGGAAGCCTCTATCTGTGAAGACGCCTCCCTCTCTGTGCCAGGAAGAAGGGGGATGGTCTTATCTCTAGAAGCTCTTAATCAATGCCAGAGGCAAGAACTT
>NC_060269.1:93597455-93636194 GCF_021613505.1 Equus quagga
CCTCCTTTGTCTTTAGCTGAGGATAAAATTCAAGTGGTGACTTCTGCCATTTACTCAATCCGGTTTGATTCTTATCTAAAAGTTGTGGGACCGCCAAATGGCCAGACCATACGGGCACTGATACCATTTTAACTTTTTTACATATTCTTTGTCTTGTAAAGAGATAACTCACATACCTATGCCTTAAATTTAGCCTTACTCTCCACCCAACTTTGCAGCAGCAGCTCTGCCTGCCCATGGGTCCTGTCCCCATGCCAGTGGCGGCAGCAGCAGCTCCCCATGCCAGCAGCATCTCTGACTGCCCGTGGGTCCTGTCCCTACGCAGCAGCCTGAGTGCCCATGGGTCCTGTCCCCATGCTATTCTATTCTCTAAATAAAAGAGCACTACTGCCAGATCTTAAGAGTCTAAGAAATCTTTCTTTGGACTCCTCGGCTCACCGACCCCGCATCACTAGTATAACCAAACCCCATCACTGATATTTTCCATTTCTTCAGAATAATCTATATTTATTAAGACCCTCAATTATATAAAGTAGCATGGGTATTTATTTTAACGAATTTGCTTTTCATGATCACATTCTAAATCCTTTGAGGTATCTCTTCTTCTAAGTCAACTTCTTTGTACTGAAATGTGATTATTGAACACAACTTGGATTGTACTTCATTAGCAACACCATTTGTTCCTATTAACACTCCCAGAGACAAAGGGCGTCTAGAGAAATGTAGAACTCCAAGTACTATGCATTCATGAACTGGAATTAAAAGTTCCTAAGCAATAGGGTTCTTAATACCAAGAATAGCCTAGCTGTTCCCTAGCCTTCTTCCAAGCCCCATGTGTTTGCTTAGTTAACACACTAACTTTTTTTTTCTTTTTTTTTTTTTACTACTGCCAGCATTGCAAAGTCAAAATAGCTGTGGAGGAACAAGCTGTTCTGCCTCATGTCTCATCAACATTCCTTGCTCAGTGTATCAAAACACAGAGAGGATACAGAGCAAATGCAACAACTCCAAAAAGTTCCCTCTCTGGGATTTTCTTCCTGTGAAACCATTCACAGCTGCCTACTTAGAATATCAGAAGAAAGGTGGGTCTCCTACTCAAATCCAAATGAAGACACAGCAAGCAAGAAGGGATTTAAACGCTCATCTTGTCACTTGAAAAATAAAAACCTATTATGTAGGCCTACATGAACTAATATCAAGATTAAAACTTGAAAACAAGTTTTCTTTCCAAAGGACCGATTTAAAATTACTAGGGAAACTTACATCCCAGGTTCATTTAAAAAAAAAGAAAAAGTCATTGAATTAACATTCTTACCCAAAATCTCCTTAGGCTCCTGGGAAGGATTTTAATTTCAAATAGCAATTGTATTGCAAGGCGTCCTATGCCAAGTATATAAGATGGGTCCATTTAAAGAAAGCTAAAAGGAAAGGTTGATAAAATGATCAAAGCCATTTCCATTCAGATCACAGTTCAGCTAATCCACTTTCCCTTTTAAGACAGAAAAATATCAACCGGAGAAAGATTAACCTAGCCATCCAAATTTGAACATACATAAAATTGAATATTCAATTTAGTCTTTCTCTTATTCATGATCTTGTAATTAGATTAATATCTATCCCAATGAAACAGTTCCTCTTTGCATAGTTTAAACAAATGAAACTTCCATTTAACATGAAAACAATTCAGAGTTAGAATTAAGTTAATACCTGAACTAATACTTAATAATTAATAATTACTCCTATGGTAACTTACAGATGTGTGGCAATAAAAATAGCCAAAGAGAACATTTGCTAGCAAGTAGCGGTTTTTTGAGCAGAACACTAGCAGGAAGTTGTTGCCTTTCCAATAAAAGCCAAGAGGACCGAAACCACCACTCCCCTCCAGCACTGCTTCTACCTTCCTGCAGCTTAAAGGGAAGAAATCTTTCTCAGGTGTTCTCTTCGAATGGCTGCAGTAGACAACTGTGCATAGACACATGGGAAGATAGCCACATGCCTGATGTTCCAGCAATGCAATAAGACCAGAAAGAGAAAGCTACAAAAGGAATAATACAGCAGGAAAGACAACACGTGAAGTACAAAACTGGAGCAACTGTAGATAGAAAAACTGATAATTCTCTGACAGACAGTCAACACCAGAACCTCACACTGAGTATAACAGAATGAGCTTTTTTTTAAGTTTGCTGTTTTAGTCATTATGTGGAGAATTCCTCTACTTATTACAGTAAAAGGCTATGTCACTATAATAAAAACACCTAACAATACAGTGACTTAAAAAAAAGTTTGTATCTCTCATCAAACAGCTCTGAGGCAAGCAATCCAATCTGGTGGGGCAGTTCTGCTCCATTCTGTCAGTTGAGGTTCCAGACTTCTTTCATCCAGCTGTTCCACCATCCCCTAGGGCATGTTTGTCATCTGCATGACTGAAGCTAGACCACCAGGGATTCCAGCTGGTGGAATAGGGAAAGCCTGAAAGAGGCACGCCTACTACCTTCAGGACTAGGATCAGAGTTTAGACACCTCCCTTCTCCTCACATTCTATTAGTGAGAACTTAATCACACCCAAATGCAAGGGAATATGGGAAATGTGGTCTAGCCTCATTTTTTTAAATCACTGAATGGTGGATCTGTTTACTATAGAAGCTTATCCTTTTACTCTAAGGGGCACGTGGAAGAAGAGAACAAATTTTGTTGGACAACTAGCAATCTCCTCCATATTTCCAAAGAATGGCATGAAAAAAGATGGTTTTTATATTAGTATCTTTAAGATTCTATATATGAAACATTATTTCTGTTAACAGTCTGGTCCTAAATCATAGGAAAAAATTCAATAGGAGGAATTTCAGAGATGATCTAGTTTAAATCTCCAACACATGAGAAACTGAGGCCCAGGCAGAGAAGTGAAGCCACCTGCTCCAGCAGCTGGTAAGAAAAACAAGACTGGAATCCACGTGTACACATCGTCAGCCCAATGTCCTTCACAGCCTGGTATGAATTAGCTAAAATATGCACTTGCCTAAGTCATCTGAGCACTCTAGATAGTCAATCAAGAAAGTCTGGGCTCAAAAGTGGATTTTTTTTCCCTCTTAAATTAGGTGGTTTGGCTTTCAAGCCAATTCAGAAGTCCCAATAAATGCTAATGCTCTATTTTATATTTCAATATAAATAACTTATTTATGAGTAAGAGGAATTGGGAAGGATTTTTAAATACCCTTCCCCAGGAGAGGCAGGATAATTTTGATGAAATGGTCAATTTTCCCCACCCAGTATTTTCTGTTCACTGTTGGCTCTTTCTGCACTCAAAAGCAGGACGTTCTGAATTCACTGCCTCAAGCGAGGGATATAATGGCAGACAGAAAGTGGAAAGAGACATATCTTTCCGGCACTTTTTGTTTCAAGGATCTAGGCCTGGGTTTCTCAACAGTGGTGCTGTTGACAGGTGGGGCCAATAATTCTTTGTTATATGGGGCTATCCTGTGTATTACAGGATGTTTACGAGCATCCTTGGCCTCTACCCACTAGATGACAGTAGCACTCCTCCTGCTCCCCCAGCTGTGACAACCAAAAATATCTCCAGACATTGCTAAATGACCCCTAGGGAGCAAAACTACCTCCAGTTGAGAATCACTGATTTAGGCTGTTAGGGGAACAGAAAAGAATCAAGACAGAGACAAAAGATTTCAGATTAAGCAGTATGAGTAAGCAAGAATTTTCCCCACCCCAACTCCCACCTTCAAAACAAGCCTAAAAAACTATTCTTCAGTCTGAGCGACAGGGACAGAGCGAGAGAGAAAACAATGAGAACATGCATCAGTAAAGAACTGTGAGCCATTCCTTGGGCCAAGTCCTGGAGAGGTGGCAATACTCCCAGATAGGTTTATGGGGTCCAAAGAAGAGGAGATTTGCAATCTCTAATCCTGGTAAAGTCCTGGGAGGTGCCAAAATCCCAGAGAAGAAACAACTGCAGAATATATCTACATAAACCACAGCATGGCATGGAAGCAGTGGAATAATTTCGGGTCACTCAAGAGTGGCCTGGAGGGGCTAGCCCCATGGCCGAATGGTAAAGTTCACACGCTCCGCTTTGGTGGCCCAGGGTTTCACAGTTCAGATCCCAGGCGGTGACATGGCACCACTCATCAGGCCATGCTGAGGTGGCATCCCACATAGCACAACCAGAGGCACTCACAACTACAATATACAACTATGTACTGGGGGGCTTTTGGGGGAAGAATAAAAAAATGTTTAAAGAATTAAAAAAAAAAAAGAGTGGCCTGGAAATAGTGGAGAAAATGGCAGACCAGAAGGGGCCAGGTAGATGGGAGCAAAGGTCATCTCTGCAGCAACCAGAGAGCAGCACTGATGGTGCACGAGGCCAAAGGGGTGATAGTTCAAGAACACCAGCGTGGCTTGTGATGTTAAGGATGTGATGGTCTCCACCTTGACATAACATCTTACAGCTATTTAAGGCAACTCCACAGAAAGAGGAGATTCCCCAAACTATATGAGGTTAATTTTCTGCTACTCCAATTTAAAAAGGCGCTGTGTAATAGTTTCCCAGGGCTGCCATAACAAATTCCCACAAACTAGGTAGCTTGAAACAACAGAAATTCATTTTCTCACAGCTCTGGAGGCTAACAGTCTGAAATGAAGATGTTAGCAGGGCCAAAGACTCTAGGAACAATCTTTCCTTGCCTCTTCCAACTTCTCATGGTTGCCGACAATCCTTGTCCTTCCTCGACTTGTGGATGCCTCTCTCCAGTCTCTGCCTCCACCTTCACATCTCTCCCCTGTGTGTCTGTGTCCACATTTTCCCCTTGTTACTAAGGCCCACTCTAATCTAGTATGACTTCATCTTAAGTTGATTATATTTGCAAAGATCCTATTTTCAAATTAGGTCATACTCACAGATTCCAGGTAGACATGAATTTGTTGGGGGACACTATGCAACCCAGTTACAGGTTACAACAAGTTAAGTAAGCTTTAGAAAAATAAAAATCTATCTTTTGCCTGCCTGAGTTTGTGGCTTACAGTTTGTACCAATCACAGGCAATTAAAAAAAAAAGTCTAACTATACTACTAATGGCTAAAAATTGTATATTATAAATCTTGGGTAATAAACCATTTCTCTACTATGGTTCTGAGGAATATTTAGATTCTTCTTTCAGCATAAAAGACAGCTGTATCATAACATGTGCTAAATCATCCACTATAAGGGAAAATCACTGACACATATAATTGGTACTTAAAATCTTTTTTGAAAAATTAACTAACTTGAGTTAAAATAAAAAGAAGAGAGTATGAATGAACTTTCACCTCACTTCCTAGCAGAAATTGTTCTGCCTCAATGTGCTTTTCTTCTCTTGCAAAATTGGTCAGGTGTATCACGGTACTAACACTAAGAGAGAGCATTCATATTTACTATGTGATTTTAAGCAAGGCAAAAAAGGAGAAAAGCAAGAGGCAGAAAATCGCCTTATCAACAAAAACTATGCACCCATATATCTCAGAGATGAACTCCAAAATATGCCCACATTTATGGCAATTCATATTTCCTTCTATTTTTATCCATATCATTAAAACAATCATGCAAAATAAGAGGGCATTAGCAATATACCACGCTGAATCTGATGTGGGAAATTCTAATGGAAAGAGCACAGGGTTTATTATAGAGTTCACCTGTCTTTTTGTCTATTTATCTATTTGCACAGGGGAGGAGAATCATAAAGAAGCCAAAACTGAAGAACACAAAATAGCCATTCCCCACTAACAGGCAGACTGGGTGGTGCTGAACAGAATCACCTGATCAGTCCAGCCCTGGTGAGAAGTATGGTAAAGTTGCCTTCCCCCGCCCCCCCCGAGCCCTGGCCAGTACATAACTACCACCTCCAGCACCAAAAACATGTGAGTTTGCATGTACATAAGCACAAATCATGGAGAGGGGATATGGTTGGTCAATAAACATTTTTGAGCACCCACTATGTTCTTGGTCCTGTTTCGCATGGTAAAGATGGATACCCAGAATGGCAGCGATGTGGGAAAGAATCAGCCAAAGGAGAGATGACATGAAGACTGAGCTGGGGCCCCTGCTATTACGCAGTGACCCTCAGCCCATCACTGCTGCCTTAAGGAGTTGGTGATGAGAAGACCACCGTTAGTGGGGTTAACATTTCAGCTGAATATGAACCCCACAAACCTTTGAGGACTTCCCTTCTCCCCTTACTTCATCCCTGATCAAGTCATTACATTGTTCTAGTCACACGACCTTTTCACCAAAGGGAGAAGAAATATAAAGAAATCTAAACATTGAGGTTTGTGGACATCTCATTTGCCAAACCCTAGACAGGATTCTGGTAATATTTAAAACAAATGAATCCTGGGAAGCAGAGTTACATCAAATTTCTCAGTCATGTTCACCATTTATTTTGTGATAATCCATCAATCTGGTGGATTGTTGAAAATGTGGCCAAATCAGTTTTTAATACATCCAAACATAGCATCTAGATCAACTGCCACAGTCTAGTTGTTTGATCACCCAGATGTATCCTTAGCACACTTAAGTATTTACTAAATGGTAACTTACAATAACCTCTGATTCACAGGAGAAACATATCACGTGATTTATTAATTTATCTGTCTTTATAGCCAGCCAGTCCACAATACTTATTAACTACCTATTAGAGGCCAGGTCTTGTGCTAAGCAATTAGGGATATCAAGAAGAAAAGAAATTATCCCTGTCCTCAAGAAATTCATAAGATTGTACAGTAGTCTCAAATATTTTTTATTGTATACTACCATCAGGAAAAAATTTTAAGCATATGCATCCAATACCACAAATCTATATTTCCTTATTTATAGATCATAAGCAAGTAATGCTATACTAATAAAGTGTGTGTGTATATAGAATATGTATAACAGTACTACTATATTCATATAGTATATATTTATATGTAGATAAATTATATCAGAAAAAATACACATAAAAATTGAAGTTAAAGGAATGAAATGAAAAAAAGTAGTTCAAATAGAATAAGAGAAAGAGTTCAAAGGAAAGAACCAGACCCTTAAATGAGTGAACATCAGGGACAGTATTAAGAAGACAGGTCACTGCCCTTTTGCAAGGGTACTCCTAACGTGAACTTTACCAACATATAAGTGGCCTCGTTGTGGTCCCATTACTGCTTACCCCAGCCTGCCCTATTCCATCATTATGATTGCAGCATACAACATTTCAAGGTATGAGAGGGTAATGTCAGCTAGTCCTACATAAATTATTTAGAATACAGACTTTGGAGACAGAGAAAAATAGTTTTGCTTTGGAAAATCCCAAGACCACCTTAGTTTTAATTTGGTGTAGAAATTTAAAAGAGACTTCAGGATGACTGAAGCTGAAGTAGAAAAAATCATATTACCCACAGTTCTTTTTTGCAGTCATTAATAACAACAATGAAAAGCCAAATTCTGCCACATTATTGGCAACTATCCTTATATCACTAAAAAGAATGATCTTATCATTGACAGATGCTAAGACTCAGTGGTTTGAATCACACCATGTGTTACAAATTAAAAGGGCTAAAATCACAATAATGCTAATCTGGAAAAGAATAGGAGAAAAACAATTGTTAGTAGCTACAGGACCAACATTTAAAAGTAACCCACATAGATTAGCCCAAAAAAGCTGTACATAAAATTAGATAATATATTAGTCCAGATAGTGCATTGGGCAACTCTAGGTCCAACTCTGTCTAAAGCTTTAAATGGAAAAAAATATCCATAATATGTTTCTATTTCTATTAAAAAGATAGATATAAGTTTTCACATAGGAAAAACTATAAGAATATATACTAAGCTGTTAACATTACTTATACATGGGAGGGGGCTGGAGTAAGAGAAACTTTCACCTCCTTAAACATCTATGTCTCCAAGTTTGAATTTTATAAGGACAGTTTACTATTCTTATAATCAGGAAAAATATGTAATAGTTTTAACAAACAAAACCACCCTACGGAAGAAATCATGTTATGCTGTAATACAAAACACAGTGAAGTAAAGATCAGTAGACACAGGTTCAAAAAATCTGGGCTGCCATTTACCAGCCATGAAATAGACAGTCATGAATACTGGTGCTAGTGCTGGGAGTGACTGCTGTTATAGCAACAAGGTTCAATCAAGTGACTCCAAAAGACCCCTTAAATGTGCCCAAGTCCCCTCTTCTGAAATTCTGCCTCTTTCATATACATGTTATATTCCAGCATTGCCCCCTACCCATCATATGTTGCATTACAGCCTACTCAAAGAGAGGTTTGTTCCACTTGTGACAGAGTAATGCAAATACTAAAAATATCATATAATGGACTTTAATCTTTACAAAGGCCTCCTAGATTCTTCCCCCAGACTACAGCTAGAGGATGAGCAAGCAAAACTGCTTGGTGGGAGATGGCATGGGTGTACTGAACTGTCAGTCTCTGGAAAGTGAGAACTATGTACAACTCTCACTGGGAGGCTCCCCAGCCAGTGACCAGGAGAGCGCCTGTCTCTCTGTTCCACTGCTGAATGATTTCTCTAGACCTGAGTGGCCCTGGGTTCTATTCTTGCATCCACCTCTAAACAGTGCAGTACCCAGGACAAGTCCTTAGACTCTGTTTGGGAGCACATTATAGGCTCATATGTAAAAGTGAGGCTATCTTTTTTTGCTGTACTACATGAGTTCACACAGAGTGATTCATGGGTAGCTTCTTGAATTTCATTTCAGCAAATATTTAGCAAGTGCCCTTATGCACTAGATACTGTGTCAAGAGCTAGACAGGAATGAGATATGGTCCCTACCCTTAGTGTTCCACATAATAGTGTCTCAAATTGATATACAGAAATAGAAGTAAAAGATACACATTTTCATGCATAGGTTCATTTCTTCATGTTAACAGATAAAGAAGCTATGGGCCTTATCCTCACAGAGCTTACTTATTAATATTTGGTTTATACTGATTTACAGGAACAGAAGTAGGAGGTGGGATTTTTAAAAATCCTTTAGTGAGTCAACACACATTTATTAAGTATTTACTATGTCCTAGTCACTAGGCTCAATGTGAGAGAGACAAAGAAGATGAAAACGACTTCTGAGAAGCTGACAGGAAATCAACAAACTAGAGAGTGAGGCAGTAAGTGCTCTGCTCTGTGACTGGTCAACCACTCTTCCTGGAGGATTTGAGGAGTACCTCCCTGAGGAAGGACACTGGATCAGATCTTAAAAGATCATTTCTTGCTATGTTAAGACTAGAAGAGAAAGGAGATGGCCAGGAGATACCACCAGACAGACACGGGAAAAAGGACAAAGGGAAGCAGCAGGTCCTGACTGTACCAGGCTGAATCCAGGAGAAACATGCTGGAATTTAGGGTCCCCTAAACTAGCAGTGGGGACTTGATTAAAATGCACTGAACTCTGGGGGATTCTGATCATCTCTAGTGAATAAAGGCTCTGGGGACAAACTTAATTAATTGAGAATAAAGAATGTAGGAGAACTCTGAAGACATCCCCAAGTGAAAAGGGATAGCAGCTGGAGGCTAGGACCGAAATCAGACTTGCAATCTGTGCTCAGGGAACTGCTGGCTCCTAAGAGCACTGATTTTCAGTAGTTCTCAAATTTTACTGAGGGAAAGAGTCATTGTGGTTTCTTGTAAATTCTCCAGAGAGTCTGGATCAGTAGTTGTGAAGACAGGTAGGTTTAAGATTTTGCTTCTTTTTTTCTTTAGATTTTATTTTTTTCCTTTTTCTCCCCAAAGCCCCCCGGTACATAGTTGTATATTCTTCGTTGTGGGTCCTTCTAGTTGTGGCATGTGGGACGCCACCTCAGCGTGGTTTGATGAGCAGTGTCATGTCGGCGCCCAGGATTCGAACCAAGGAAACACTGGGCCGCCTGCAGCGGAGCGCACGAACTTAACCACTCGGCCACAGGGCCAGCCCCTGCTTCTTTTTTTCTTAAACACCCCCACAATTCGGATGCAGGTCAACAGACCACACTAAGAAGCATCGCCTTAGAGCTGTACCAAGAGGTCTCATGAAAGAGGTAAAACTTCCAGAGCTCTGAGATATGAAATCATAAATGTTTCAAATGTGTACCAAAAAATTAGATGCTGTCACTGATGTGACAAACTGACTCAGCAGAGCCACATACAGACCTGCAGAGCTAAAAACGTTTTGCACATTCGCCCAGAAGCATCAAGAAAGTGATGCAAGCCTAGAAGGTGTCTTTGTAAATACAATGGAATGGTAATAAAGAAACTGCTGAGGATGTTGGTAATTCTGCTTTACTCTTCCGTCTTGTCCTTCAAGTTTCTGAAGGGATGCATTGTCAGCCCCAGTTATGGCCACAGGATGGAAGGAAAAGCTGGAGCAATGGTGGTGAGGAGCAAAGGAGACCAGGCAGGAAGGTGGTCTGGGATCTGAGATGCAGTGCCCTATCAGTTCCCATTAATGCCCAGTTTGATAGAGAGCAGCGGAGGATACGCCCCAAGTCCAGACCCTGGTTCCTTGAGCAGCCTGTGGTGCTGGCCTCACAGCCTTAGCTCAGCCCCTAACGCATTCTGGCATGCTTCACATGTCTCTTGGAGCCACTATAGAGAAAGGAAATGCATGGACTCTGGTGCCAGGCACACCTGGGGCCTTTTGGAGGTCGTCCCACTCATGAATGGAATTCTGGCAGATCAGTTATTTCTCCATGGGTGACAGAGGGTGGTAGAGTATTAAATCAGATCATGTAACTCCTCTCTCAGGATCCTCCCTCCAAAAAAGAAAAAGAAAAGAAAGAAAAGCTGAGACCCAGGTGGAGGTAAGGCCCATGATGAACTGTGCCACTACCCAGGAACCGTCAAATTTGACCAGATAGTCATTTCCCCAAGCTCAGTCTCCCTCCCCCCTCTGAAAGAGGGAAGGTAAGTTGGAAATGAGGTAGAGAGGGCAGATCAAAAAGAACGGGGCTGGGGCTGCGGGGTGGGGGAGTGCTCTGCATTCATCTTCTGAGCTAAAGCCTGCCTTTCAAAAAAATACTTTGTTTCAGACTTCCCAAGAAAAACAGGACAACAAATTATATATATCTATCTTTTATGCTAAAGATAAAGGTAAAGCTGCAAAATCATTCAAAAAGTATGTGAACTTAATCACCAAGTTTTCTATTTGTAAAAAACTTTTAAAATCTAACTTTCTCACAGGCAGGCCGATTCATATTTAGAAACTTCAATTCAGATATAGATAATATACATATTTTTTAACCTTAATACACCAACTTTAAAAATCACTCATTTCTCAGCCCCTATCTCACTGTAAGGCTCAAATCAAGGGCTCAAGGGGTAACATTCTGCAGGAGAAGAGTGCCATCTGCAGGAGCACTCTGTCACTACACAGTAAAATCCACAGCAATCCTCAAAAATCAAACAATCCATCAGTGCACAGATTACATTCAGCAAATTGCTTGGCATACGTAAACTCTCAACAAATGATTACTGTTGCTTGTGTTATGGTGGTGGCACACACTTTTGCACTGAATTTCTTGAAATTAAAAAAAAAAAAGCCCAAGAAAGAAAACGGCCAGAAGCTATTCAGATTATTCAGATCATTCTTCTGTTGTTCATAGGAACCCTTCCAGACAGATAAGGCTGTATCTTCTTTTTAAAGACACTATTGAAAGAAATTCCACAACCTCCCACATCATACCTACAATCTACACAGTCGTTTCTACAATCTTCAGTGAGGCCAGGCTTAATTTACGGGAGTTCTCCTCTCCTTTCAGAATAGATACCACCTCCCACTTTAGAACACACCTTCACTCATCTGTTCCATACACATTTGTTGTGCACCTACTGTGTTCCAGGCACTGTGTGATTTAGCCTGTCCTCATTGGTGGAGCAGATACATCCTGTCCTTGAGTTTACAGTCTGCTGCTCCTGCAAGACTCCAGGGTGCTCCTATTTCCTTTTCCCTCCCTGTCTCCAACCTCCTTTGTTGGCTCCTCATTCATTCTTCCTAATAAAGACTCTATGCTAGAATTTCCCATAATCTTCCCCACTCCCAACAACTAAACTGCCTAAGCTTCACTTTCTGAGTTCCAATCTAGGTAGTAACTAATCTGGTAAACAATCCCACGCCAATTGCTAATGGATCACATCATTAAGGTAATCTGAACACACTTTAATGGGGTCTTTCTGAAGGCACAATAATCACTTGGACCTTTGTGTTGGACTGATGTAGACGATATTCTGAGTTAGGTAGGGAGTTGTGGTGCAGCCCAATTTCAGACATGTGGTACCTAGTCCTCCAGAGACCACAGCCAACCTTGGTTTTTTATTAATACAGCTATTAAACCTATTTCCTGATTGGCCTCAATAGAGTTGAAGAACATATACCCAATCATGTTTTACTATACAGTAGCACTTTTAAATTCCTGATAAACATCTCTTCTCCTCCCCTCTGACATAAACAGCTCCCTATGGTAATCTAAAACTGCCACTGAAAAATGCAAAATTATGTCAACTTGCATTTTTCATCTGTTATGCATATTCTCTTAAATTTTGCATAGCAAATAGCCAGGTGATAAAGCTACCAATTCTCAGTCTCAATTTTATAAGTTCAAATCAGATACAAGATGATTAGTAAACTACTATTCCTGATTGTTATAAGAGGTAATCACTCCAGGCAGTTCTTGACCTGTGTGCTAGGCCATTTTGCAAGTTAGTGTTGGTTAGGATCCTAGGCTCTGTCAGTGGAGATCTTGGTTCTGATAGCATCTAACTGTAAAAAATAAAAACTCATTAGTCCAAATTAAGAAACACAATTCCTTCATTTAGTTAAACTGAATTGTAGTGGATGTATATGCATTACTAAGAAATAAGTCAAGAAATAAGAAAATAGGGTTTGTGTCATAAGATGTTAATATTTTCAATGGCGCATAAGTTGTTTTTCTTTATATTAATATCAATCTCTAATCTTAAGAAGGTCCATTGGAAGACTGCACCGACACCTGAATTTCCCTTGGATCTGATTATTTTTTTTCTCACTCTTTCAAGTCTCCTGGACAAGAAATGATCTATAATAACCCCCTACAATCATGAACAAAATGTATAAATAAGCCTTTGGAATTTATTCCTGAAGAAATTAAAAATGCCATAAGAGAAAAGAATTGAACATTATTGATGTTTTTTCTATGGCAGGCACTTGGTAGATGTTATTTCATTTGATCCTGTCGATAGCCTTGTCAAGTCATTTAGGTTGTTTAGAATGATGAGAAAATCAAGTCCAGGAGAGATCTTGTAACTTGCCAGCAAGTGATGCTGTTCAGATTCAGCCTCAAGTCCATCTGGATCTGGAGCACATGCTCCTTCTGTGATACCTGAAGAACCTTATTCTAAGTGTTGGGTGTGAATTTCAAATGAAAAATAGTCTTGGTATTGAAATAAGACAATGCTACCAAGGCAAGAACTCCAATGAAGCACTTTAAAATGGAACACCATAATGGAGCACCATAAAAATAGAAAAAGATTTTGAAAGGACTTGATTACATATCTAATGTACATTAGCAATTAACAAACTATGTTTATCATTTGTGAGGGCTTTTAAGTGTAATTTTCAAAGTGCAGCCATTTAGAGATTAAATTTTATAGTGCAGTGTCTGTACATCATTTCTGAAGAATCAGACTTCATATTACTATAAATACATTTTAGGCTGAAAAAAATCCTGACTCCTAGAGTAATGAAGAAGCTTATCATATTTAAGCTTAATTGATTTCTGTTCTGTCTGTAGTGTGTTTCACTATATTTAGAATATCATTCTTGTGGCTAATATGATTAGCTGTACAATTAGTAAAAATAGATTTATTTGATCCTAATATTCACTCTAAATTTGATGTAACACTCTTTGCTCATTCCTTTATTCAATAAAAATTTATTGTAGGGGCTGGCCCGGTGGCATGGCAGTTAAGTTCACGTGCTCCACTTCAGCAGCCCAGGGTTCCCCAGTTCGGATCCTAGCCGCGGACCTACACACCCCTTATCAAGCCATGCTGTGGCAGGCATCTCGTATATAAAATAGAGGAAGATGGACACAGATGTCAGCTCAGGGCCAATCCTCCTCAGCCAAAAGAGGAGGATTGGCAGCAGATGTTAGCTCAGGGCTAATCTGGATCAAAAATAAATAAATAATAAAAACAAAAATTTATTGTAAAACAGTTTGGCGTTCCATATAAAACTAAGCATGTAACTGCCATATGACCATGACCCAACAACCGCATTTGGGGGCATTTATCCCAAATAAATAAAGAGCTATGTTTGCACAAAAAGCTAAACTCTAGCTTCATAGCAGCTACATTTGTAACAACACCAAACTGGAAACAACCCAGATGTCGTTCAACAGGTGCCTGGTTAAACAAATGGTACATCCATACCATGAAATACTATTCAGCAATCAAAGGGAATGAACCATTCACATACACAAATCTCCAAGAAATTATCCTGAGCGGAAAAAGCCAATTCCAAAAGGTACATACTGTATGATTCCATTCATATAACATTCTTGAAATGACAAAGTTAGTGAAATGGAGAACAGATTAGCGGTTGCCAAGAGTCAGCGGGAGTTAAGAGTGAAATAGGTGTGGCTATAAAAGGATAACAGGAGAGATCCTTGTGGTGTTGGAAACTTTTGTATCTTGACCATATCAGTGTCAATATCATGGTTGGGACATTGTACTACAGTGTTACCACCAGGGGAAACTGGGTAAAGGGCATAAGAGAGCTTCCTCTGTTATTTCTTACAATCGCATGTGAGTCTACAACAACCTCAAAAGAAAAAGGTTAATTAAAAAAAAGAAGATACTGAACACCAAAGCCACTGGAACTACAAACAGAATAACCACTCTTGAGAGGACACTAAATACCTGGAAGAAAGAAGGTAAGTCCACTGTTGTGTGCACATTCAGTTCCATAGTTTGCATAGGTGCAAAGCGGACACAGGAAAAGCACTGAACCTATACCTGGAATAAGGGGATATGGAAAGTTTCCCAGAAAAGGTGATGCTGAAGCAGAGACCTCAAGGATGACTAGGAGTTATCCTGGCAAAATGAGTAGAGAAAAGGGTGTCGGGCATTCCAGGAAGAGGAGGCAGCATGTACAAAGGCAAGGAGATCGGAAATAATGTGGTATGTTCAGGAAACTATGAGTAGTTTGGTATGTCATGTGTGGGGTGGGTAAGGGAGTTTAGAGAGACAAGGTTCATCTCAATCCTAAAGCAAGGTCTAGGTCTTGAAAGTATATTATTTTAAAGGCTTGAAATATATCCTGTAGGGTATAGCCAGAGAGCAGAGGTTTGTCTGTCTCCCTGTCTGTTTATAGCAAAAAATAAGATTTAGGTTTTAAAAGGTAGTGGAGACTGGACTGTGAGTTGAAGGTGGGGACCAGAAGTAGTTAGTGAGATATGATAAGAATTTAAACTACAGCAGTGACAACAGGAAGGAAGAACAGGGAGTGGATTCGAGAGACTTACAGACAGCGTCCAACACTATATAATGATTGGCTAAATGTGAGAAGGGAAGAATCTAGGGCATGATTGCAAATGACTAGAACGAGGATGCTGCTCACCAGCCCAGAGAGGACATCACTAATCAATAAGCTTACGCCTTACATCTCAAATCAGCTCTCCCAGGAGCCACCAACTTATCTATCATAGTGAGCTGTAATTTATTTTCCACCTCTTACCTTAGTTGATTCCTGAAGTTCTAGCTGAATGGTGATGCTATCCAAAAAAAAAGGTGAATCAAAAATTGAAGAGAAAAACTTTGAACTTGGTTTGATATGTTTCTGAGTTTGAAGGTCATAAGAGACATCCAAGTGGAAATATCTAATAGAAAATGGATATTTAGGTGTATAACTCAGGAGAGAAATTTGGGAATCAGTAGTATATATATACGGAAATTAAACCATGGGAATCCAGAAGATTATAGTCTAATTACAGCATGTAAAAGGAAAAGAAAAAAAGGATCAAGAGCAGAAACCTTAAGAACGTGGATATTTACAAGATGGACAAAAGAAGAGGTGACCACAAATAAGACTAAGAGAGTTTGATAAAAAAAAAGTAAGAAAACCAGGAGAGCATACTTACTGAAACCAAGAAAGAAAAGAAAAGGGAAGTGGTCAGCAAATAAGTGCTGCAGATAAGTCAGTAAAATAAGGACTAAACAGTACCTATTAACAGGGACTCAGGGAAATGGTGATGGTGGTGGCATCACAGATTTGGGGTTTTCCTGAATTCTTACACAAAAAAGATGAAGAGCTAAATAGTGAAACCCAAAACTCATGAAAAAAAAATTACAAAAAAAATAGATAATACGTGACCCCCAAAAATCTCAAAATATGAGCAAGTAGGGGAAAACCAAGCCAGAAGAGTTGGATATTTTTACTAGTACATGCACAAGAGAAAGCAGAAGGAAGCAAAAGGGCATCTGTTGAAGAAGAATTTCAAAACTGCCAAAAAATATTCATGGGAAAGCACGAGGACAAACAGAACCGCAAGTGAAACCAGGAGGGGTTTTGTCCAATCAAGTGGGCAGTGACTCTACAAGGGCTGGCATGTGAAAGAGAAAGACTGGGGCACTCTAGCCCCTATGAACACTCAAAACTGACCCTCCAAGACTCTCTTCTGGGACAGAGCCCCACCCCATGATGAGGTGAAACTGCCATGAGTGCATTAAAACTTCAGCAGGACAGACGCCGTCAGACAAAGGAAAAGAAAGGTGCAGATAGAAGCGCAAAAGACGAAATCTCAGAAGGGAAGCTATCATTTTTTGTGTACAAAAGCAACAGTAGGGGCTGGCCCCATGGCGCGGCAGTTAAGTGCGCACGTTCCACTTCGGTGGCCCGGGGTTCGCCGGTTCAGATCCTGGGGTGCGGACATGGCACCGCTCGGCACGCCATGCTGTGATAGGCGTCCCACATGTAAAGCAGAGGAAGATGGGCACAGACGTTAGCTCACGGGCAGTCTTCCTCAGTGAAAAGAGGAGGATTGGCAGCAGTTAGCTCAGGGCTAATCTTCCTCAAAAAAAAAAAAGAAAAAAAAGCAACAGCAGAGGGAGTTCCAAAAAGTTAGGGAATCTACCTAAAATAAGTGCCCTTATAAAGTTCAGGAAAAATAAACTCCAATAAAAATGAACAACAAAAAAGTACATAAGTCAAATCCCAATCAAAGTTACCGTAATAAAAAAGAGAAATGGCAGGGCACCTTTCCTAGAGAGCATGAGAGCATAGTAAATAATGCATTCTCAAACAACAGACCAAAACTGGAATGTGGAACTTCAAAATGAGCTTAAAGCATCTAACAATACAAGATATGGAAGGACAACATAAATAAAATTTTTAAACTCAGAAATGAGGTAATGATCTTAAGAAAGAATTAAAGAAAAAATTATTTTAGAAATGAATAATAAATTAAAATAAACCAAAAAAGGGAAGAGAAAGAAAAATCTTAAAAGAGAATAAAGATAAAAAATATTTCAGAGAAAGTAACTGCTATAGATTGAATATTTGAAATTTGTTTCAGATTCACATGTTGAAACCTATTCCCAACGTGATGGCATTTAGACGTGAGGACTTTGGGAGGTGACTAGGTGATGAGGGCAGAGCCCTCATGAATGGGATTAGTGCCCTTATAAAAGAGACCCTAGAGAGCTGAGCCGTGTGAGACACAATGAGAAAATGGTCATCAATAAATTAGGAAGAGGGCTCTCACCAGACACCAAATCTGCCAGCACCTTGATCTTGGACTTCCCAGCCTCCAAGACCGTGAGAAATAAACTTTTGTCGTTTATAAGCCACCCAGACTACAGTATTCTGTCACAGCAGCCCAAACGGACTAAGGTAGTGATGAATATTGAAGATAAGCAAAGAAGAGTCAATATGT
Organism: Equus quagga; assembly: GCF_021613505.1. Lineage (NCBI taxonomy): Eukaryota > Metazoa > Chordata > Mammalia > Perissodactyla > Equidae > Equus > Equus quagga. Next base: position 93,615,390 of record NC_060269.1, read on the forward strand.
GAATACTAGGAGTGCCTCAAGGAGAAAACCAAATAAAAGGAACAGAACAAATATAAAACCTGTAATCCAAGAAAACTTTCCTGAAAGACTTAAAACCATATATTGAAAGAGCAACTACGTACCTAAGAACCTGAATCTAGAACAATCAACCTCAAGATATTCTAACAAAATTAATGAACTTTAAATTAAAAAAAAATATTTCCAGCATCTAATCAAAAGAGCATATGATTTATAAGGAAAGAAAATTAGATTATCATCAGACTCTACAACAATGGTTTATGTTGTTGAAAATGAATTGGCATATTTAAGATACTCAAGGAAAGAACATGTAAGTCAAGGATATTATATTCACAAAGTGAACCTTTAAGTAGGAAGGACCCAGACAAACTTTTATCAACACATAAGAACTCAGAAAATAATTGTTCCCAAAAGCCTTTTCCAAGGAATTCCTTAGAGAATAAGCTGCAGACAACTAAAACAAGTGGAAGACTTTAACATAAAGACTAGCAGAGAATATTAAATACATGGCTACTTATAAAGACAGAGTGTATAGCATACAATGGCGAGATGATCTAACAGTGTAGACACAGTACAACTATAAAAACAAAATGGGAAGGAGGGGACGATGGGCATAGGATATGCAAAAAAACACAACTGTTGTCAGTAATCATAATTGTTGGTGGTAACACCAGTATTACAATCTGATATTGTGTGTATAATGTGGGATAAAACAAACAAGCAATTATGTGATGTTCTAATTTGATCATCCCATGCATCCTTGATAACCAGGATTCTCAGTGAAAACCCTGCAGTGTTGAATTTAAATTGGAAATATCACTATGAACTCTCATGGTATCTAATCTTTAAAAATAAATACTTCAATGAGTATTCCTAGCTACCCAGACGGTGGTCTTGAAATACTGTTTTGCATTAAAGAAAACTAGATTCCTAGGGCAGCTGTAACAAAATACCACAAACTCAGTGGCCTAAAACAACAGAAATTTATTCTCTCACAGTTCTGGAGGCCAGACATCTGAAAGCAAAGTGTGAGCAGGGCCACACTTCCTCTGAAACCTCTAGGGGAGAATAATTCCTTGTCTCTTCTGAGTTTCTGATTCATTCAGGTGTTCCTTGGTTTCTGGTAGCATAACTCCAATCTCTGCCTCTGTCCTCATACGGCCTTCTCTGTGTGTCTGTCTGTCTTATACTCTTCTGTTTCTTGTAGGACACATGTTATTGGACACATCACCCAATCCAGGCTCATCTCATCTTGAAATGTTTAATTGAATTGCATCTGCAAAGACCATTTTTCCAAATAAGGTTACATTCATAGGTTCCAGAAGGATACATCTTTCGGGGAGACACCATTCAACCCACTAGTTTGAACACCAGTCCATTAAAATTCCTATCTATCTAACATGCAAAATGCACTTACCCCATGCAAACATTCCCAAAAGTCTCAACCCATTACAGCACCAACTCTAAAATCTCATCTAAATATCATCAGCTCAAAAGTCCCAATTTTCATCTAAATAATCTAAATCAGGTATGGGTGAGACTCTGGGTATGATCCATCCCATGACAAAATTCTTCTCTATCTGTAGACCTGTGAAACTAGAAAATAAGGTATCTGCTTCCATACAACGGTGGCACAGGCACAGGATAGTCATTCCCACTGCAAAAGAGAGATATGGGAAGGAATAAAGGGGTCACTAGTCCCAAGCAAGTTCCAAATCCAGCAAGACAAATCCTTTAGGTTTCAAGGTCTGAAAATAACCCTCTGTGGCCCAATGCTCTGCCTCTGAGCCTGTGTCAGCCTCTGTGCCACCAGGGCTCTGCCCTTGGAGACATTCTTCTTTTTTCTTGAGAGGTAACACACGTTTGCAGGCAAGGAGCTCTATTAGCCAGTTTCCTGCCTGTAAAATCTCACAAGTCCAAAAACCTTCCTTCATTTGTCTTTTCTCTGTCCCCTTCAGTCCAAGGTGTCAGTGCTTCTGCTAATACAACATTCTCAAAAGCCTTGTGGGCCTCCTGTGTATGTCATGGAGGTCTACTCCATGAGACAAGAGCATGCTCAACAGATCTTTCCTGGATAGCCTCATATCTATTCCGGGCTTCTGCTGAGATGGTCAAGTAAAACTGTAAGTCACATTCCAATAATGAATTACCTAATTTTATCATCCTTTGTGATCTGGGTAGTCTGAGAACCTCCCAAATCATCAAGTGCTTGTTTCTTTTTGCTTCATAGTTCCTTCCTCCCATTTTTCTCTCCTTCACATTTCACCATAAGCAGCAAGGAGAAATCAGGCTGCTCCTTTAGTAACACTTTCCTTGGAAATCTCAGCTAATTATCCAAGTTCATCACTTGTAAGTTCTGATTTCTCACAACAGAACATAATTCAGCAAGGTTTTCTACCACTTTATAATAAGGATTGCCTTTCCCTTCAGTTTCTAATAATATGTTCCTCATTTCCTTCTGAGACCTCACCAGAAGTACCTTTAATATTCATATTTCTACCAATATTCTGTTCATGACAATATATGTATTCTCTAAGATGATAGAAGCTTTCTCTATTGTGTTCTTCACTTCCTTCTGAGCTCTCATCAGAATTTCCTTTAACATTCAGATTTCCATCTCTTCAAGGCAATCTAGGCTTTTTCTTTCATGCACCTCAAAATCCTTCCAGCCTCCATCCATTACCCAATTCGAAAACCACTTCCATGTTTTCAGTTTTGTTACAGCAGCACCCCCACTTCCCAATACCAAAAACTGTTAGTTGCTTAGGGCTACCAAACTGGATGGCCTAAAACAAGGGGAATTTGTTCTCTTAGAGTTCTGAAGGTAGGAACTCCTAAGTCTGTAGGGTAGGCCACTCTCACTGAAGGCCTTGGGGGAGAATCCTTCCTTGCTTCTCTCAGTTTATGGTGACTCCATGGGCTCTGTGGCTTGTGGTAACATAACTCCAATCTCTGCCTCTGTCTTCACATGGCTGTCTACTCTGCCCGCATATATCAAATCTTCCTTTCCTTTCTCTTGTAATAACACCAGTCACTGGATTTAGGGCTCACCCTAACTCCAGGATGATCTGCAGGTCTTAAACTTAATTACATCTGCAAAGACCCTATTTCCAAATAAAGTCACATTCAGAGGTACCGGGGGGTTAGGACTTGGACATATCTTTTTGAAGGCTACCATACATCCCACTACAAAGGCTTTTTGGGGAAATGATTGATTACAAATCTGAAACAGTAAATGCACACAATGAGCCAGGAACATCTTGACACTCCAGATAGAAAGAAGCCATCAAAGACTACTAAGGTCATGTCATAAGAACTCAGGAGTCAATTTGAAGAGGCTCCCAATGATCAAAGACAGAACAATTTGAGCACCAATGAAGAAAAGAGCTGCAATGAATTGAAAAAGATCAAATATCTTTACATTCATGTGCCCAAAGTAATTTTTTTAAAAATTGAATTAGTTCCCTCATGAAGGTAACAGGGAACCAACTTGCTATCTTGAAACCTAGGTAAATAAAATGAAAGAATCAAGCCTTTATCTTGCTTTTCAGATATGAACTATACTACTGGGTAATCAAATAGTAGATAAGGAGTATTTCATGAAAATTATCCCAGTTAACATATGGAAACAAAATGATAGAATTTTATTACCACTATTTTGCAACCACTTTGAATTAATAGATCGAGGCATTGAAGATCAATGGCTGGTAACATCAAGAAAGAACAAAAACCAGACATTATGTGCCTCCAGATGAAAGAAGATCTTTGTTTGCCAAAGGGATAGAAGAGGGGTCTATCTGGATCCCACTGCCAATTTGCAGAAAATACAGAGGACAAAGTGACAAAACCATGTATCATGATTCTGCAAACAGCAGAATCCAGACTGTGAGAAACTCTATGAGTTCTTTCACCAATAAATCTGTAAGCAATGAAAGGAACGAAGGAGAATCTGTACATTAAAAAAAGGACTTAAGAGAGACGTGACGTCAGCGACATGGCTGAGTGAGCTCACCCAGGAGTCTCTCCCCTCCAAACTACAACCAAAAAGGAACAACTGAATTTCAACCAAAAATTCTAATAACACAGAGATTGTCAGAGACCTACAGCAGCCAAATGATGGAGTGCAGAGAGACTGGAGCCACCCTCGGAGGAGCTGGAACAGGGTAAGAGAGATCTTCGCTCCCTCCCCTAGAGACTGGGATCGCTGCCGTGGGTGAGGGAAGGAGTGGGAGAGGGGCCACATGTCCACGGGATCATCCAGGACTCCCACTGCCCGTGCAGCAGAAACCTGCTAACAGGGGAAAGCTTTCGCGTGCAGGGACCCCATCAAGCCAAGGCCCCGGGAAACCAGAAGGTGAGAGCTGATCGGAATATAGGTCTGTACGTGAGAGAAAGTGTCCCTCCTCCACGCCGCCATCATGGCTCAAGGCAGAGAGCTCAGAACGCATGGCTCCTGACCCCCATCTAGTGGCAAGAGGCTGTAACTGCAACCGAATAATAGCATCATGCGCAAAAACTGCTCCTCTACCATCCAGCAATTTATAAAAGCTCCAGACCAGAAGGAAAACAATAAAAACACAGAATTAAGTCCTGAGGACTTGGAATTAGGTAAACTAAGTGAAAATGAGTTCAGAGTAGCTATCATCAAAAAACTCAATGAGGTAAAGGGAAATATAGAGAAACAAATCAACGAGTTCCAGAATTACTTCACAAAAGAGGTTGAAACTATAAAGAAGAATCAATCAGAAATACTAGAGATGAAAAATACAATGGATCAGATAAAACAGAATACGGATTCCCCAAATGCATGGGTAGACACCATAGAGGAGCAAATTAGCATAATCGATGATAGGCTGAATGGCTCCAAACAGAGGAAGAAAGAGAACTAAGAATTTTAAAAAATGAAGAAAATCTCCAAGAAATAGCAGACTCAATGAAGAAATCCAATTTAAGAATTATCAGAATCCCTGAGGGTGTGGAAAAGGAAAATGGAACAGAAAGTGTGCTCAAAGAAATAATAGAAGAAAATTTCCCAAATCTAGGGATCGACGGAGAAATGAGTGTGAAGGAAGCTTTTAGATCTCCTAGATTTGTCAATGTAAAAAGACCTACTGCAAGGCATGTAGTAGTAAAAATGGCAAAAATGAATGACAAAGAAAGAATACTCAGGGCAACAAGGCAGAAGAAAATAACCTACAAAGGAACTCCTATCAGACTTTCAGTGGATTTCTCTACAGAAACCTTACAAGCTAGGAGAGAATGGAGTGACATATTCAAAACTTTAAAGGATAAAAATCTTCAGCCAAGAATACTATATCCAGCAAAAATATCCTTCAGATATGAGGGAGAAATTAAATCTTTTCCAGACAAACAAAAGCTAAGGGACTTTGTAGCCAAAAGACCTCCACTACAAGAAATCCTCAAGAAGGCTCTCATACCTGAAAAAAGAAAAAAAAGGAGAAAGGAGTCACAAATCAGAGAGTAGGGAGACAGATAGAACCAGAATAGGATAGCAAATATTCAACTATAGCATTAGGATAAAGGGAAGGAAACCACCAAAGCAAAGACGATCTTATCACTCTAACCACAAACTCACAACACGAGTTGGAATAAGAGATGAAAATAATAATTTAGGAGGGGAAGAAGAAAGAGACTAAATCAGTCTAGGCCAAGTAAGTAAAAAAAGGACTTAAAAAATATGTCAAGTTTTAAAGAAATGAGCAGACTTTTTAAAACTACCATGTCAAGGGATGCACACCTGAATAACAAAACTATCAAGAAACTCAGGGGGGGTGACTTTTATAATTAAAAGTCAGGAAATGGTTACTTCTGGAAGAAGTGTGGGGACTGTGATTAATATGGGGAATATGAAGGGGATGCTGGAGTGGCTGGAAAAGTTCTACTTCTGTGGTTTGTTTGTACCTGTATTTTAAATTTACAATGAAGATGTTTTTTAAAAAAAATAGTCTCCATTGAGTTTAGCAATACTGACAAAAAAGTTTCAACAGAGCTGTAGAACAAAAGCTAGATTGCAGTGAGATAAGGAACAAAAGGAAAGTTAGAAATGGAGACAATACATGTAGGATACTGCTTCTAGAAGTGCGGCTGAGAAGGGAAGGAGAGAGAGCCATAGTTTTAGAATGGCATAGAGCAAAAAAAGGTTTTCTCTTCTCTTTTTGTGTGTTTGCTTTAAAGTGAACAAGACTTGAACATCTTCAGGTGCCAAAGGGAAAGAAAAAATAGGAGAATGTTGGAGAATCACCTGAGAGAAAGATAACTGACAGAGCAAGACCCATGAGGAGACTAAAGGGAATATGACCCAGAAAATAGGGAGCAGGTTGACCTTAAGTAGGAGGCTTAAAGTGGTCATTTCTCCTATGACAGTGGAAAGGGAACAAAGAATGAACTTTAATTTGGGGTGAGCTTAGAGATGGAGGACTAGCAGCAGAAAGCTGAGGAAGTTCCCACTCTCTGATCTCTATTTTCTCTGCGAAACAGGAAGGAGGTGATATGCTAATACAAGTGGTGGATGGGGAGCATAAGGTATTCAGTGAAGGTTTAAAATGTCCAAAGTGGTGTTGAAAGTTCCATAGAGATTGAGAACTGAATTTGTAGAGGTACCAATCTATGCCATTTTGCCATTTTCTTCAACAACTTGAATGGAGAGTTAAATTAAATTAAAGTTAAATTGATGAACTGTTTATTGTTCATTTATTTTTCAGATCAGCCTAATTGGGCAGGGGAGTGGAAACCATTGGGGAGTAACTGGTGGAGGTGATGGGGAAGGAAGGAAAGGAGGGTACTGATAAAATGGGGCCAAGGGAGGAGATAACTCCAAGGTTTAAGAGACTAAGTGAATAGGGATTTAGGGACAAAAACAGATTTAGGAGGAAAGACGATGAGTTCATTTTTAATATTTCAGGTTTCTATGTCCAGTTCTATATCTGAATCCAGATGCACAGAAAGAAGATCTGGCCTGAAACTACAGATTTGTGAGTCATTGGCTTAAAGATAGTAACTGAAGCCATGAAAATATATAGAGTAAAATAGAATATTAAAAAAAACCCTGAAGAAAGAATCCTGATAAACACCCTTGTTTAAATGTCAGGTAGAGAAATAGCAGCTATCAAGGGACCCTGGGATCGATAGGCCAGAGAGGAAAGGAAAAAATCCAGGTGAGGGTTGTCCCAAAAGTCCAGAAAAGAGTTTAACAGAGAAAGTGGTCAAAATGTCAATGCTGGGGAGATCTACAAAGAGGACTATCTAAAAGATGTCTTACTCATCTTTGTTTTCTTAGTATCTAGGAAAATGTGTGGCACATAAATGGAACTCAGTAAGTGTAAACTTTCATGGTGTGTCCTTCCAATACCTGCCAGTCTCATTGTTAGGGTAGTGAAAAATGCAAAAAAGATATACAAGGAGGAAGGAAGGAAGGGAGGGATGGAGGAAGGGAACAGGAAAGGGAGGGAGAAGGGAGAGTAGGGGAGGGAAAAGGAAAAAGAAAGGAAAAACATCTCTCACTCACCTCAAATGCTCCATGTCGCCCGCACGTCTCTTTATCCCAGCTCACTGAAAAGCATCCAATAAAAAAGGCACAATCCAAAACTTCCCAAACCACTTATGCCTGTAGGATACAGACTGATTCATAGCAACAGCAAAAATTCTAAGTCTCCTGGCCCAGGCCCATGTGACAAGCAGGACTTCCAGCTCCTTGAGAACTCCCTCCCCTCCCACCACCACCACAAGTGCCTCTAAAATTCAAGATGTGTCTCTCAGGTGCTCATGACAGGGTGCTGCCATTTCCCCACTATCTCCTACTGGGTGGTTCAGTTCCCCATCCTGTCACTTCAAGGGCACTGAAGTCTCCCGCTAGATGCAGCTGTTGACGCCCCACTTAACATGAGGTGCTAGAGACCCCACCAGGTGTCATTCCTCTACCAGGCACCCATGGAAGTCGTCACAGCTAAAAAGCCAGAGGCCTCACAGTGCCAAAATTCCATGGCTATCTGTGGGGAATTGTGCCCCCTCCGCCTTGTGTTACCACCTATTAGAGCTGCCCCAAGCAGTGCTGCTGCTGCTTCCATTGTCTTACAGACCTGGGTGGAAGAGCTCTTTCAATTTGTTTACCCGTAGACTTCTTTTTCTCTCTAGGCTTCAGACATGATTGTTCTATATCTATCTTTTCATATTTGTTCACTTATTTCATAAATGGGGTTTTTTAAGTGCTTAATATTAAAGAGTGCTTAATTTAAAAATTAAACCACACGAACAAATTAGAGAAAACTGGAATTGGTTATAAATTATTGAAGTCAGTCCAGAAGTCCTTTTGCAATAGGTTTGATGGGTACATTGTTGAAAATCAAAGCAGCTGCCATTCTTAGTTCTTCACTCTAGTGTCCCCCCATTACCATAACTCAGTTACTTTCTCTGCCTCTGATAATCTTGGGGTATCTTTCTACTTCTGTTTCAAATACCAGGCTACAGGCTCTCCTCCCACATCTCCCGGCCAAATTTCCAAGAAAGAAACTGATTGGTCAAGCTAATTACCATTGCTGTGGTATGGACATTTGTGTCAGGACATCCCATGGGCCACTTATCCACCTTGGGTCAGCGGCGGCCACAAGGTAGTTTCATGTGGTACCAGCAAGAATACATGCAGAAGGAGCCTCCCAGAAAGGGTCTGCGGGAGTGGCAGGCATTCCCAGGCATGATCATCCTCCACCAGGAAGTGACAATCCCTGTACACTGTAACCTGTACATCAGCAGAGATAACATACTGGGCACACAGTAAGGTCTCAAATATTAGTTTTAGCTGCATAGCTTAATGAAAAAGTCTCAATTCTTTTACAAGACATTTAAGTCCATTTAGGATATATCTCAATTTATCTTTCCAGTTTCATCTATTAATATATCTTCCCTTGAACACTAATAATAGCTAACACTGGGGCCGGCCTGGTGGTGCAGCAGTTAAGTTCACGTGCTCTGCTTCAGCAGCCCGGAGTTTGCCAGTTCAGATCCCGGGTGTAGACCTACACACCACTTTTATCAAGCCATGCTGTGGCAGGCGTCCCACATATGAAATAGAGGAAGATGGGAACAGACGTTAGCTCAGGACCAATCTTCCTCAGCAAAAAAAAAGAGGAAGATTAGTGGCGGATGTTAGCTCAGGGCTAATCTTCCTCAAAAAGAAAAATAATAATAATAGCTAACATTTGTTGGGTACTAACAACATGCCTAGCATTTTTCTAAGAGTCTTACATGGATTCACTCATTAATCCTCATAACACAAAGTACTGTTATTATTCCTTTTTTACCAATAAGAAAACTGAGACGCAAAGAGCTAAGGACTTGCACAAGGACACATAGCTGGTAAATGACTGAACAAGAATTCAAACCCAGGTAGCATAGCTTCAAAACCCAGAACTTAATCGCTAAGCCATACGGCTTGTCAAACATCAACCAATATTACTAACATAATAACAATAATAATAGGTATCATGAGTGATTACTGTAGGACAAACAATGGGTTAAGCATTCTAAGTAAATGGATGCAAAACTGACTTGTGCCTGTCCCCACTATCAGTAAGCATTTACATCACAATTCATAGCCAGAAAGAAAAATGCTGTAACTTTTCCTTTAAGCACTGTATTAGCTGGACCCCAAATTTTGGTACACTCTATCGAGTTCAATAAATTTTCTCATTTCCATTGAGATTTCTTCATCAACCCATAAAATGCTTTAAAGTGGTTTGTTTCCATTGCAGACATTGGGGGATTTCTAGTTGTCCTGTTGGTTTCTGGTTTAATTCTATCGTGGTCAGAGAACATAACTTGGAATGGTTTCTGCGTTTTGACTGTGTTGGGGCTTGCTTTATGGCTCAGCGTACACTCGATTTTGGTAAATGTTCCACGTGCGTAGGTTTCCTCTAGTATTTCCAACTACTTCAAAGGACTGACCTTAGCTTAGAAAACCTCGAAGGTCCCTTCTGACACCAAGTGTGAGATTCCAAGTATAAAGTAACCGGTGAAGAGTTAGCTCTAGTTCTCATTTTCCCTCCAGTTCTCCTTTGCACCTGATTTTTCCAAATGTAACAAATATTGCTTCTAATGAAAAACAGGAAAAGAAAAAACCACTTGTATTCGCCCACACGTCCTGCGTTCTCCTCACGGCCGGGGAAGACTCGGGTCTCCGCCGGCCACGCCGCCGCACCGGCAGCGGCTCACCCCCGCGTCCGCGCTGCCGGGAACCCAGCTCCGCCGCCCGACCCGGGCCGAAGGGCGGGGCCCGCCGCGGCGTGCTGACGTCAGAGAGGGCTGCGACGCCGCCGGGCCGCCGCGGCGCTGACGGCTGGGGCCAGTCGGTGTGCGGCGCCGGGCCTGGGAAGCCGGGGCCCGTGGGACCTCGCGCGGCGTTCGCGGGCTCCGGGGCGGGGGCTGCGGCGACGAAGCCCCCTCCCCGGGGAGGCGGCGCCTGGGGGAGCTTCCCAGCGGGGGAGCGGCGGCGGCGGGGAAGGATGCATCAGAAGCTACTGAAGAGCGCGCATTACATCGAGCTGGGCAGCTACCAGTACTGGCCAGTCCTGGTGCCCCGCGGCATCCGCCTCTATACCTACGAGCAGATCCCCGTGTCCTTGAAGGACAACCCGTACATCACCGACGGCTACCGGGCCTACCTGCCCTCCAGGCTGTGTATCAAAAGGTACCGTCTGGGCGCCTCCGCGGGGCTCGCCTGGGGGGCGGGCCCCCAGCCCCTCCTCCTCACCTACACTCTTTTTGTCTTGTCTCCCTGCCGCTCTCCTCGCTTTTCTCCATGCCCCTCATTTTCCAGCTGTCCCATCCCTTTCATCCCTTTCCGCCACCTCTCTTCTCTTGTTGTCTCCCGCCCACCCCCGCCACCCCTCCGGGGTACTTGATCCACGGCATGATAATGATGGTAACACTGACCATAATTGCCAACTCTCGTGTGGCGCTTTGCTGTTTACAAAGGGCTTTTACATTCTTTATTCCATTTGGTGCTTATTGGGATACGTGTTGGAACTGACCCCACTGACAGTGACCCCACTGACACTGGCTGAGCCGTACTTGACCCTGTGTATACCTAAGCTTTGTTCATTTTTAGAGCAGCCTCATCGAAATTCAAATGTTTTGGACCAGTTAAATGCGTGTATAATGGGAAACAAGTTCATAGTGCTCTATATATATATTCAGAAACCCCTGATTCATTCATTCAGCTGATACTAGGGGCCGCGCACCATACCAGGTTGTGCAAAGAACAGCAGACATGGCCCTTGTTCTCAGGAAGCTGCTAAGGTCTAGCCTGGGTGACACATTAACCAGATAATTACACTATTACATAATAAGCATTGTGAAAAACTCTGTGTAGGAAAGGCACTAAAGCAGAGAGAGTCCATAACGGGCACCACCCTCCAGCAGAGCACTATAGAAGCATCTCTAAGAATCTCTAAGATCTCTAAGAAAGGATTTTCTTTATTTTCTAAACCTTGAAAACCAAGAGTCCCTTGAAAGCCTGAGTTTAAAAAAAAGAAACTGAAAAATTATTGTTCTGGTTCTTAGAATAGCTTTCTGTTGAAACTCAGTGTATGTACTTAAATACAGGACCGCACTTGAAGAGAATTTTAAGATACAGATGTTGGTTAGCTCCCAGTCACTGTAGTGACAAACCCTAGTGCAAACGTGGGCTGTTGAATTGCTCAAGAAGCATTATCTGATTCTTGATCTTCTTTTTCAGCGTAGCCTTTCCCCTGTTCCTTTTGCCCTACCTTGAAAGTGTTTCTATGACTCACAGTCAGAAGGTGACATCACTGCCCATCCCTACTTGGCTTCAATGGATGGCCCACAGGACTTCACAATTTGAATCCTAAGTACTGTTTTCCTCCCCATTGCCTCTTATGCACAAGTTATTACACAAGAAATCAGACCTGGACCCTGCTGTGGATGTGGAGTTCCACAAGGATAGAGCAGGTAGTGAATTGCCTTAAATGTTTTATAGCCACCTAGCAGTGGTCCTCTGCATTCTGATGTTAGGGTCCAAATCTCATGGATCAAGAAATGAAATATAGTGCTTTAGATCTTGAGCTGTTGAGTCAAAAAGATTTGGGTGTCCAGATCTGCCACCTAACAGCTGGGGAACCTTGAGCAAAAGTTAACCTCTCTGAGCCTTGTTTGCCCCAGTTGTGAAAAGGAGACTAATCACACTATCTCCTTCAGAAAGTAATAAGGATTAAATGAAATTATGTATGTAAAATGCTAACAGGGCCTGGTGCCTAATAAGCACTCAATAAATGGTGATTTGTTATCATCATGATCATTGATTTTGAAGCAAAACAGATGATGGTGAAGAAGATGATTACTGATTTTGAAGCTGAACAGAGTGTGGGCCTAACTCCTCAAAGAATAAGAACAGATCCTCTATTAGGGATGTTATTCCAAGTACTCTTCCCACCAGCTTAATCTTTTCCAGGTTCAGCTTTTGCCCTATCTTTTTTTTAGCTGTCAAGAGTAACCAGGACTGGGGCCGGCCCAGTGGCGCAGCAGTTAAGTGCGCACGCTCCGCTTCGGCGGCCTGGGGTGCGCCAGTTCGGATCCTGGGTTTGGACATGGCACCGCTTGGCAGGCCTTGCTGTGGTAGACGTCCCATATATCAAGTAGAGGAAGATGGGCACAGGTGTTAGCTCAGGGCCAGTCTTCCTCAGCAAAAAGAGGAGGATTGGCAGCAGATGTTGTTAGCTCAGGGCTAATCTTCCTCAAAAAAAAGTAACCAGGATAGATTTTGAATATAAGGAGAGGTTTTGTATGTCACACCTGCTCTGCCAATGCTCTGTTAGTTGGAAAGAACTTGCCAAGACTGTGCCTCTCAGTTCAGTAAATCAGGTTATGCTGGCTTTCACAAAATGAAAAGTTCTGAGGCAATAGGCAGAGCAGAGTGTTGATTATCAAAACAGTCCTGTGGTTCGATGTGTTCCCTCATATTCCCACATTCCTTCCCCCACCATGTAAGTAGTCTTTATATTTGATGCTTGTACAGGATAAAGCCTGAAGTTTACGATACAGTTCATTTTATGCTTGATGATCATTTGATAGTGTGATACCCTGCTATGTTTATGACGTGGGAAAGTGAGAACCATGATGACTGCTGCAAATTCAGTAGGTCAGAGTTATACAATAATGCTTACTAATATGGATTTTGAATCAGTGATGGTCAAAGACCTTAGTTTAAACAAAAAGATAAGATTTTACAAGAGAAGTGAAAGGGAATTTTAATCTTTAGCCGTGATATCACCTTTCAATAAGTAATCAGATGAGTCCTATCCACAGCTGGAGAAACATTTCACAAAATTAGGGAAGGAGCTGGACAGACTTGTAGTAGTGTCTGATCTAGCTCCCTTGTTTTATAGTTGAAAAAACTGAAGCCAGAGAAGTTAAGTGACTTGCTCACGATCACAGAGCTAATTTGTTGCTGAGGGTGGGGGTGAAGGGTCAGTGAGCTTCTTGACTCCTGGTCCGGGTGGTACACTCTGTGCTGCCAAGACTATTTAAACTCAAATCAGTTAGTCAGGGCATTTTGAAAGAAGGCAAATAGTACTGATATTAAAAGTAACTACTGTTTTTCCTAGAAAGGATAAACTCATGCTACCTAGAAACTGCTTTGGCTTCAAAACAACCACAGCAAAGTTATTCCAGCATGCCTATCTTAAAGGACATTTCCAGTGGATCAATTTGTATTTATTCTGCTTCTCTCAAGTTCATTTAACTTTGCATTTAACGAGTACTAAAAAGGTATTTTAAGTTTTGCCTAACCTTACACTTAGCAGGTTTCCAGGTACCTATTATTGACCATCAAAGTATGCTAGCTAACATCTAGTTTTATTCTGCATATTCATGTCTGTAGACATTTAGCATCTAACCTGAACAAGGCACTGTGCTTGAACAGTGGTGTCATAAAGATGAATCGTGCCGGCCATCAGGGAGTTGATAGGCTGGAGGATGAGATGGAATTTACACATAAGTAACTCTGATACAAGGAAGGAAATGGTAAAGACGATAACAGAAATGAGAACCGAAAAAGCTCTTTAGATCTTAGGATTGGTGGAGATGTGGAAAACCTTAAAGAAAGATTAATTAAATGGTATATCAAATTTAGAAAAGGAAATACACAGTTAAGGGCTTAAAGTAGCTACAATTAGATAACCCCCCAAAAATTGTCCCTAACCTTTTACATGGGGACAGTGAGTGAGCCAGTAGAATCTGAACTGCATGTTTTTTGTTTTCCAGTTTGTTTATTTTATCTAATGAGACGGTAAACATCTGGAGTCATTTGCTGGGTTTCTTTCTCTTCTTCACGCTGGGAATATATGACATGACATCTGTGTTACCTTCGGCAAGTGCATCCAGAGAAGATTTTGTAATTTGTTCTATTTGTCTTTTCTGCTTCCAGGTAGGTCATTTCACAAGCATTAATTATTATTGGTAAAGAGAACTTTAATCAGACAAGCTTGGGCAAGTGACCTTATTTCACACCTGACACTTGATTTAAAGAGCCCCAAAATAGCATATAGGTTAGCTTATTCTCTTTCATAATATAAGCACCAAAAGTATGCTTTATAAGAGTATATTTGGATGTTATTATTAGAGTATATTTGAAATCCAATAAGGTTTAAAGATTGAGAACATTTCTTTCTTTCCTTTCCTCTTTCCATTTTTAGGCATCTTCACTTTAAGATTGATACAAGATTGTACTCTGTTTTCTGGCTGAAGTAGAACACTAGTTTCTGCTTAAAACTTGTTTGGGAAGATTCTCATCTTTTTCCAATTTGTATTTATTGTTTCCATACCAATTTTAAGGTCTTATTTTGCTGGTATTGATCTTTTCTATTGCTTTAATGTTAATTTCCTTTGGTCCATTTACACTTGCTTGGTTTCAGACGTTTTCAGTTTCTCCTCCTCTCTACCTCTCATATTTGTTAGTTTCTTAACACTTTCATTTTTCTTCAGGGATCTGTAAAAGTGCCTTTAAAAGTTACATTTAATAGTTTTTCAGACAATTCTAAAGAAAACAAATGTGGACCAAAATCCTGTTAACATTTTTAAACTTAAAAAAATGCAGAGAGTACAGAAATATAAAAACAAAAAGAAAAAGCTATCATCCCCCTTCTGTTGCTCCTTTGTTTGAGAGGCAGATGGAGAAGTCAGCTGCATAGGTGTTGCTTTCATTATGTATCATTTAGTTTCAGACCTTCATCATTTGACTTACATTAAAACTTTGGAGTTAAACGACCAAGAGACATATTGATAACATCTTCCCCTTTTTTTGTAATTTTAGTTTCTGGAGTAATATTTTAATTTCTTTGAGGGAAAGAGTATTCTGTATTTTTGTGTTATCATTAGAAAATTATTTTTCCTTTAAGTATTTGTAAAGTATACTCTTTCTCAGGTTTAATTTTTGTCCTGATTGGAGCCTGAACATCTCTTAGAATCTGTCTCCAGTTATCTTTGGGTTCCTTTTTTTTTTTTGGTGAGAAAGGTTGTCACTGAGCTAACATCTGTGCCAATCTTCCTCTATATTTTGTATGTGGGATGCCACCACTGCATGGCTTGACAAGCAATGTCTATGTCCGTGTCTGGGATCCAAACCCACGAACCCCAGGCCACCAAAGTGGAGCACACGAACTTAACCACTACACCACTGGGCTGTCCCCAGGCTCTAGTTTTAAAATAGAAATGAGTCAATCTCTTTATAGTTAAATTTTTATATGTATCTTATCGTAGACTAAATGCTCTTAATAATTACTAATAAGCAAAGCTGGTTTATACTCTACTTTGGGTTATATGGATGCTATCTACTTTGAGAATCCCACGTGTTTTCCTCTCACCCCTAGGCCTGCCCTTCATCCCTTCACTACCCAGCCACAGCTGATGTTAGTTCAGGGAATGCATATTAATATTCATATTGGCCTAAGAAAACAATGCATTGCAAAACTGAAAAGATGAAATAGTTAAAAAACTGCCAATGAAGAAACTCCCGAAGTGTTACAGTGACTTGCCCAGGATTATTCAGCAGGACAATAAAACCCCATTTTCGGAACTGCTAGCACAGTGATCTTTCTGTTATATGTTGTACAACTTGCTAAAGACAAATGAGTACATCTTCTCTACTTAAAAATACTATTTTTATTTTTATTAAATTATGTTTATAACTTGTTTACCCAATTTTCCCAAATTCTTAGAGTTAGCAGGCAGCATGGTAAACCATAAATATATATTAATATTAATTTACATTTAATTTTTAAAAGACACATTGTTTCTTTTTTCACTTCTACCCACTTTATATGTTCAGTGCTTTCCTGCCAACCACATTAATAGAGTACATTCTGAATAGTAGAATGTAATTTCAGGGGTTTTGAACTTTCCCAGAGGTCTTTCTATCTTAGAGAATAGAAGAACCTAAGGCCTTTCCCAGGATTCAGTTCATTTACATTCAGTTCAGCAAATATTTCTTGAATGCCTCCTCTCTACAGCCAGGCACTAAGCTAGGCATTGGGAATACAGGGCTAAACAAAACCAACCTTCATAAAGATCAAGTCACCCAGGTAGGAGGGCAGAAGGGAGAGTGAGACAGGGCATTTAAGCAGAAAAAGTAGTTTGTGTAACGGCCCAGAAGCAAGAGACAGCTTAGCGCTTTCTGGACTTGCAGGTCTTTGTGGTTGGCTCCTAGGAGAATGGAGGAAGATGAGGCTGGGGAGATAGGCAGGAGCCAGATCCTGAGGTGTTTGGTTATCATGCCAAGGAGCTCATAGCATGATCATTATCTGTCTGCTTGAGGGAGTGAGCTAATCTACAGAAGGAAACTTCCCAGAAAACTGAAACATACTCAGTTTGCCAGATAATTTTTCAGCAAGTTTGTTAAGGAGTTCTAATAGTGCATCCCTTTTAAAACAGAACATATATAGATTAACTTTTTAAAAGCTCCGTGTACTCTCTTAACACTGTGAATAACTTTCCTTTTGATACTATAATTTTTCTCTTTCCTCTTTTATTTTCCTTTCACAATGATATTAGCTTTATTGTTGTTTGTTATTATTGCTGTAAGATATACTCATGTAGAAATTCAAGCAAACAAAAAAGTGTATGGAAGAAAGTAAAAGTCACTTGAAATTCCACTTCCCAGAGGTAACCATATCTGACATTTGGGTTAAAATTTCTCCAGATGTTTGTTTATGCACAGCTGCCTCACACCTGCCTGCCTACGTCTGAGCTGTGGTCACCTCTGCTGCCTGTTTTGTGTCATTCAACCTGGTGACAATGAGATGTTTTTCTGTCAATGAGAGTATAGACCTTGATGTTTTCTGGATTTTCTGTATTTAATCTCAAGGATAATCTGAGAAAACAGATAACCAAGCTTCTTGGAGTTATGTTTAATTGCGTCAATAAACTCGGACCTATATTTTAGTAGCCAAAGCCACAGACCAATAAGAGTTTTAGTGGATGAAGAAATAAGGTTGTGTCTAGGTACGTTGTTTTGATTGTCGATTTTGAGGCTGTGGGGACTGATTAGGATTGTTTCATGCCCAGACTATAGAATAGCTAGAGGATCATTTTTCTGCCTTAGCAGTTGCTTACAAAATGTTTATCAGTTTGACCTACTTCTGTCCCATTTTTACACCCCCACTATCACTGGCTTAGTATAGGCTCTTGTCCTGGCTCCCCAGGGCTACTCCTGTAACCTCCATCTCAGCCTTTCCGTAAGGGTGAACTTAAAGTCTTCCCTAGTATCACACCTAGCCCATAATATTGATGTTAAAACTCCTTGATGTGGGAGAGGGGCAGAGCAAAATGGCGGGGTGAGCTGACCCAGGATTCTCTCCCCTCCAAAATACAACAAAAGATTGGAAGAACTGAATTTCAGAGAATAAACATAATGCCAGCTCGTTAGAGACCTACAATACCAAGAAGGCGGAGATCATAAACCCTACTTACAGCCTCAGAGGCGCTGGAACGGTAGGAGAGAACATGCTCCCTCCCCTCGAGTCTGCGATCGCTGTGGCGCAGGTCGGGAAGGAGCGGGGGAGGGGCCGCGCGACGGGGGATCATCCAGGCCTCCTGCCCCTGATTCAGTGGAGACCCGCTGACGGGGGGGGGGGGGGGGGGCTTCCGCCCGGGGGGCCCCTAAAAAACAAGGGCCTTGGGAGACCAGAGAACAGAACTGATCTGAACCCAGACCGGCGCGTGTGAGTACCAGCCCCTCCACCCCGGCAAAGCCAGTGGGCGCAGCCATCTTGCCCCGAGGCGGAGAGCTCATAACACGTGGCTCTCGACCCCCATCTAGTGGTGACAGGCTGTAACTGCAACCGAATTCTACCACCATGCGAAAAAACCGCTCCTCTACCATCCAGCAATTTATAAAAGCCCCAGACCAGAAGGAAAACAATAAAAACATAGAATTAAGTCCTGAGGACTTGGAATTAGGTAAACTAAGTGATAATGAGTTCAGAGCAGCTATAATCAAAAAACTCAATGAGGTAGAGAGAAAGATAGAGAAACAAGTCGAGTTCTGGAGTTACTTCACAAAAGAGTTTGAAATCGTAAAGAAGAATCAAACAGAATTACTCGAGATGAAAAACACAATGGACCAGATAAAACAGAATACGGATTCCCTGCATGCCCGTGTAGACACCATAGAAGAGCAGATTAACATAATTGAAGATAAACAGGCTGAATGGCTCCAGACTGAGGAAGAAAGAGAACTAAGAATTAAAAAAAATGAGGAAAAACTCCGAGAGATAATGGATTCAATGAGGAGTAAGAACATAAGGATCATAGGAATTCCCGAGAATATGGAAAAGGAAAATGGAGCAGAAAGTGTGCTTAACGAAATTATTGAAGAGAACTTCCCAAATCTAGGGATCAACGGAGAAATGAGTGTAGAGGAGGGTTTTAGATCTCCTAGATTTGTCAATGTAAAAAAGCTACCCCAAGGCACATAGTAGTAAAATTGGCAAAAAGGAAAGATAAGGAAAAAATACTCAGGGAAGTAAGAAAAAAAAAGAGAATAACCTATAAAGGAGCCCCTATCAGACTGTCAGTGGATTTCTCTACAGAAACCCTACAAGCTAGGAGAGAATGGAGTGACATATTCAAAGCTTTAAAGGATAAAAACCTCCAGCCAAGAATACTCTATCCAGCAAGAATATCCTTCAGATATGAGGGAGAAATTAAATCTTTTCCAGACAAACAAAAGGGAATTTGTAACCAAAAGCCCTCCATTACAAGAAATCCTCAAGAAGGCTCTCATACCTGAAAAAAGAAAAAAGGGAGAAAGGGGACACAATCCACAAACTAGGGTGACCGATGGATAGAACCAGAATAGGATAGCAAATATTCAACTATAGCATTAGGGTAAAAATAAGGAAACTACCAAAGCAAGGACGATCTTATCACTCTAACTACAAATTAATAAGATGAGTTGGAATAAAAAATGAAAATAACTATTTAGGAGGGGAAGAGCAAAAGGTCTAAATCAGTATTGGTCAAGTAAGTAAGAGACCACCAGAGAATAGACTATATTATACACGAGATTCTAAATACAAACTTCAAGGTAGACACTAAAATAAAGTACAGAACAGAGTTACAAATCATAAATAAGGAAAAATCTAAGAAACCCAGCATAAGAAATTGCAGTATTAAATGGGTAGTTTAAAGCAAACAGGAAAAGAAATGCAGGAAAACAAGATAATGAGCGACAGATTGACAGCATTAAGTCCACATGCATCAATAATCACTCTCAATGTGAACGGATTGAACTCTCCAATAAAAAGACACAGAGTGGCAAAATGGATTAAAGAACATGATCCAACAATTTGCTGCCTCCAGGAAACACACCTCAGCCCCAAGGACAAACACAGACTCAGGGTGAAGGGGTGGAGGACAATACTTCAAGCAAATAGCAAGGAAAAAAAGGCAGGTGTTGCAATTCTTCTATCAGACCAAGTGGATTTCAAAATAAGACAGGTAAAGAGAGACACAGAGGGACAATATATAATGATCAAAGGGACACTTCATCAAGAAGAAATAACGCTTATAAATATCTATGCACCCAACACAGGAGCACCAAGATTCATAAAGCAACTATTAACAGACCTAAAGGAAGATGTTAAAAACAACACAATAATAGTAGGGGACCTCAACACCCCACTCACATCAATTGACAGATCATCCAGACAGAAAATCAACAAGGAAATGGAGCTAAATGAAAAACTAAAACAATTGGACTTAATAGACATATATAGATCACTTCACCCTGAAAGAGCTGAATACACATTCTTCTCAAGTGCACATGGAACATTCTCAAGGATAGACCATATGTTGGGAAACAAGGCAAGGCTCTACAAATTTAAAAAAATTGAAATAATAACAAGCATCTTCTCCGATCATAGTGCTATAAGGCTAGAAATTCATTACAAGAAAAAAGCTGAGAAAGGCACAAAGATGTGGAGACTAAACAACACACTACTGAACAAGCAATGGATCATTGAAGAAATTAAAGAAGAAATAAAAAAATACCTGGAAACAAATGAAAATGATAGCATGCCATACCAACTCATATGGGATACAGCAAAAGCTGCATTAAGAAGAAAATTCATCGCAATACAGGCACATCTTAACAAACAAGAAAAGTCCCAAGTAAGCAACCTTAAAGCACACCTAACTGAACTGGAGAAAAAAGAACAAATGAAGCCCAAAGTCAGCAGAAGGAGAGAAATAATAAAAATC
>NC_060269.1:93636294-93637890 GCF_021613505.1 Equus quagga
TACAAAGAAAAAAAGGGAGAAAGCTCAAATAAACAAAATCAGAAGTGAGCGAGGAGAAATAACAACAGACTCTGCAGAAATACAACAGATTATAAGAGAATACTACAAAAAACTATATGCCAACAGAATGGATAACCTAGAGGAAATGGATAAATTCTTGGACTCCTACAATCTCCCAAAGCTCACTCAAGAAGAAGAAGACAATTTGAACAGACCGATCACAAGGAAAGAGATTGAAACAGCAATCAAAAACATCCCAAAGAATAAAACCCCAGGACCAGATGGCTTTCCTGGGGAATTCTACCAAACTTTCAGAGAGGATTTAATACCTATCCTTTTCAAGCTATTCCAAAAAATTAGGGAAGATGGAACACTTCCTAACACATTCTATGAGACCAACATCACGCTGATACCAAAACCTGATAAGGACACCACGAAAAAAGAGAACTACAGGCCAATATCACTGATGAACATAGATGCAAAAATTCTAAACAAAATTTTGGCAACCAGAATTCAGCAATTCATCAAAAGGATCATACATCATGATCAGGTGGGATTCATACCAGGGACACAGGGATGGTTCAACATCCGCAAATCAATCAACGTGATACACCACATCAACAAACTGAGGAATAAAAACCACATGATCATCTCAATAGATGCAGAGAAGGCATTTGACAAGATCCAACAGCCATTTATGATAAAAACTCTGAACAAAATGGGCATAGAAGGAAACTACCTCAACATAATAAAGGCCATATATGACAAACCCATAGCCAACATCATACTCAATGGGCAAAAACTGAACGCCATCCCCCTGAAAACAGGAACGAGACAAGGATGCCCTCTATCACCACTCTTATTTAACATAGTACTGGAGGTCCTGGCCAGAGCAATCAGGCAAGAAAAAGGAATAAAAGGAATCCAAATAGGGAGGGAAGAAGTGAAACTCTCGCTGTTTGCAGACGACATGATCTTATATATAGAAAACCCCAAAGAATCCATTGCAAAACTGTTAGAAGTAATCAACAACTACAACAAAGTGGCAGGGTATAAAATCAATTTGCATAAATCAGTAGCATTTCTATACTCCAGTAATGAACCAACAGAAAAAGAACTCAAGAATACAATACCATTCACAATCACAACAAAAAGAATAAAATACCTTGGGGTAAATTTAACTAAGGAAGTGAAGGACCTATATAATGAAAATTACAAGGCCTTTCTGAGAGAATTGGATGACGACATAAGGAGATGGAAGGACATTCCATGTACATGGATTGGAAGAATAAACATAGTTAAAATGTCCATTCTACCTAAAGCAATCTACAGATTCAACGCCATCCCAATCAGAATCCCAAATGACATTCTTTACAGAATTAGAACAAAGAATCCTAAAATTCATATGGGGCAACAAAAGACCCCGAATTTCTAAAGCAATCCTGAGAAAAATGAACAAAACGGGAGGCATCACAATCCCTGACTTCAAAACATACTACAAAGCTACAGTAATCAAAACAGCATGGTACTGGTACAAAAACAGGTGCACAGATCAATGGAACAGAATTGAAAGCCCAGAAATAAAACCACACATCT